>NW_027587540.1:0-5921 GCF_028453695.1 Augochlora pura
GGGAAAATCATTACCACGTTCTTTTGTTCCGTTTTCGACGGCACCATCTTCAGTCTGTCCGCGTAGGACAGTGGTTTTGCGGGCGCGGGTGCTTCCACTTTCTTCACCGCCCTCTCGAGGCACTTAGTTGCCTGTAGCGATTTTTCAACCGCACCGGTCAGCGCCACTTCCGATTTCTCGGCCTGGGCCGTCGCCTGTTCTAGTTTTCCCCTGAGAAAACTATTTCTGCATAGGGAATCTTGCAGGAGACAGCGCATGTCTTTGAACATGCCGGCCAGTTCCGCTACGTGGTCTTGAATGCAGTTCTTCGCTGCCTTCTTACTTGTGAGGAGAGCCATTAGACGGTCCTCAATCTCCAGCGCCGCCTTCTTCACCTCTTCCGATGAGCGGCACGATTCCTCCGTCTCCCTTTCCTTCCTCCTCTTCTTCCCCTCGCTGTCGGCATCGTTTATTTTAACGGGCGTTGTGCTGGCCTTCCTTTTGGACGACACAACTGGGGTTGCAGCACCACCCGCCTTCACAACCTTCGCCGTCGCGATCGCGGTAGCGGCCGACCTCAGCACAACGACCGGCACCGGGGATTTCCCCTTCACCGGCACGATCTTTTTCGCTGCGCCCGCCATAGCAACCGTTGCTATGGCCCGCGCGTCGCCTCACCGCCCGAGCGGTACCCCCCGAACGGCTACCTGCGCTCCGGCCGGCCACGAACAAAGGTCGCCCGGAGCACGTACGAACAGGCTCACGAAAACACAACGAATGTCACGTAGCATAAAATTTCAGATCTTATAGTTTATTTAAAAACTAACTTATTATTATTTTAACACTATTGTCGCTTTCACGACACTTTCTCTTAGTTTAATAGAAAGGTGCACAAATAAATTTGGTACTTTCCTACTGCTATTTTCTAATTTGGCGTCTATTTTCTAAAACACTTAATAACTAGCTTATTTTAAAATTTTTCACTCCTGTCTCTTTCACAAAACTTTCTAAAGTCTAATAGGAGGTACACAAGTGGATTGTGCACTCTCCTACGGCTCTACGGTCACTTGAAACTAGTTTAAAAATTTCCGACGCGTCACTGCAGCGACGCCGTCACCGACGCCGATCGAAAATTTTCACTAACTCCACTAATTTTTCGAATTTTTCGAAAATTCTTACACCAACGCACTCGTTGTCACTAGCGCAATACACTGGTATAGTTTAAATAATTTTTATATCACTTTTAACTCCTCAAAAACTCCTCAGATCACGGAGCGACGTGAAGACGCGTCCACTCCATGCGACACCTAGCGGCGAACTCCCAGGAGTTAGAGTCGCCGGCATAAGCCCGATCCCGTGCAGGTTGGTTATAGCCGAGGCTGTTACCGACAAAGCCCTACTGCATCGGCACCGAAGTGCCGCCTGCTACCACAGTCAGGGCTGGTGACTATATGTATGTGTGTGTGTGTTTACTTGTGTGCGTGTATGTTTATTTTATTGTTCCAGGGTTGAATCTGGTCCCCAGCTTCTCATGGGCGGTCCTGGGCGGAAGGTAGTCGTCGCCTGCCCGCAGTCATTGACCTCGTCTCTCGTGTGCTAGGTCGCGTTTCAGTTGTCGCCCTTATCTTAGGGGGTCTCCCCTGCGCTGGTTTCTCCCAGAAACGCTCCTTTGCTCGGAGGATACGTCGTGCCGCGGCAGCAAAGTCGCTGTACGCTTCCTTAGTCTGCAGTGCTGCTAAATGTGGTGGCCAGGAGATTCCCAGTTCCTCGCAGCGCTCCCGAAAGCCCCTCCTCTCCTCAGTGAACATGGGGCAGTCCGTGAGCGTATGTTGCGCTTTGTCCTGCGGGAAGCCACACCTGCAGCTCGGGGATTCGGTGAAGCCAAAGCTGCAGCGCTTGGCGGCGAAATCCCCATGCCCAGTGAGAAACTGCGACGCGTGGTGGTCCGGCTTGATCCATTTGGACTGCAATCTAGCCTCGATGTCCGGGAAGATACCAAAGGTGTGCCTGCCCTTGGTGGAGTTGGCCCATCTCACCTGCCACTGGTTTATGAGGGATGCACGTATCGCTTGTATAGAGGCTTCTCGCGTTTCAGCGTCTATATCTTCAACGGGTACCACCGAGTCTGTCGCGATCCCATGTCGGAGCCTGTAGCGGCAATCCATCTCCTTTAGTTTTAGGTCGATGGGTGGGACTCCCACCAGCACCGGCAGAGCATCCGCGGAGACAGTGCGATATGCCGATGCGATCCTGATCAAGATGAGGCGCTGCGCCCTGCTGATCTCTAGCGTGTCACGGCCGGTGAGCCTATCACGCCGGGCCGTTGCTGCGTAGGTCGCGATCGGTATGAAGAGGCCCTTGTATAGTGTGAGCATGCACTTTATTCTAAGGCCCCAATCGCGTCTCGCGATGGCCATGAGGGCATTAAATTTTTCAAGGCACTTGGTCTTGATGGCCCTTGCGTGCGTTCTAACACCCAGTCGCTCGTCGAAGTTCACGCCTAGGTAACGCACCGTTTTAACCATGCGTGCTTGGCGTCCACCGACCTTTATCGTTGGCGGTCTTCTAATGTCCAGCCTCCCCTTCAGGAGGATAATCTCCGTTTTGCTGGCTGAGAGGGCAAGCTTCTCACACCTGCACCATTCCTCGACCACCTTGACGGCCGCCTGGCCAGCTTGAGCAATTTGTAGACGGCTGTCTCCCTCGACGAGCACCATTAAGTCGTCAGCGTACGCCACCGCATTGATGACTTGCTCCTGCAGTCTCCCGAGGAGGTCATCGAAAACGAGGTTCCAGAGTCCGGGACCCAGAATGGAACCTTGGGGACATCCCTTGGTCGCTGCTTTGCTGGCTCGCTCGTGCCTTCCGATGAACACAGCAGACCGGTTATGCAGGTAGTCCGCGATCACCTTATACACGTTGCTGGGGCAGGACCGGGCTTTGAGATGGTGCAGGATGCTCGGCCACCATACGTTATCAAACGCACCCTTAATGTCGAATAGGAGGGCCAGCACATATTTTCCCCTCGATGTGTCCACCAGTCTCCTGACTTCCAGGATTGCATCCGTGGTACATCTACCGCTCCTGAAACCGTATTGACGTCCGCTAGCGAAGCGTGGGTCCATCAATACTTGCTGGAGTCTCTTCAATAGGAGCTTTTCGAAGCATTTCCCTATTACCGGAAGCAGGCAGATGGGCCGGTAGGAAGAAGGGTCTCCACGGATCCTGATGGGTCCCTTAAGGAGGGCTCGGATAGAACCGATCTTCCATGGCTCCGGGAAGACACCATGCAGCAAGCATGCGTTGTAGAGGCCAAGTAGCTCTTCATGGATAAGCCTGTACGACGCTTTGAGGGTGGCCACTTCGATTCGGTCTATCCCGGGGGCCTTTCCGTTCCTCAGGGCCATAACGGCAGCGCGGAGCTCCACCTCGGTGAAGGAAGGGGCGTCCGGTGTCACGGGTGGAACCTTCGCAGAGATTCGCCACTTCCGCTGCTCCTCTGTGATGTCCGGCGTATCGTCTGGCACCAGAGCGTCGAGGAGGGTTGCCGCGCAGGTCCGCCACGAAGGGCTGGGATCGGCTGCATCGGTAGTAGCGAAGGCCATCTCCGGCGTGATCTTGCTGGTGCGCAATTTATACACCGTGCCCCAGGGATGGCGGTTGCCATTGTCCGTGACGAACGTCTGCCAGCTGGCTTGTTTCGCATCCCAGACCGCCTTCTGGTAGCGTCGCCTTTCACGAAGGTAGGCAGCTCTCCTGTGTGTTCTCTGGTCGGGGTCGAACTTTCTCTGGTAACGTCTCCTAGCTGCACAGGTCCCTCTCTTCAGCGCAGTGAGCTCCGACGTCCACCAGGGGGAAGGTTTAGTGCGAGGAGTCTTGATCCTCATAGTGGCCTCACAGGATGTAGCTAGAAGGTCCTGCACGAGCCGTGCCGTGAGCGTCGTTCCAGGAGCCGTGTCAAGGTGCCCTCGGAGGTCGGTGTATCTCTTCAGCTCCTCGAGGTGGGTTCGAAACCGGTCCCAGTCCGCCGCCGCCACGTTGAATCGGCCTTGCTGTCCGGAGAAGGGGATAGGGTTACCAGGTCCGACATGGAGCAGGATGGCGTTGTGGTCGCTGGATGTCCAATCCTCCCTGACGCACTAGTCTCTAACCAAGGGGAGGACATTGCTCGTCACTAGGGTGATGTCGATGTTTGACGATCCCTTATGCGACCTAAACGTTGGAGGGTTGCCAGGTTCGTTCAGAACGGTAAGCCCCCATTGCGCAATTCTCTCCTCCAGGAGTTCACCCCTGTCGTCTTCCCTGAAGCCCGGTTGTTCATGTGAATGCCAGAGGGTTGATTTTGCATTTACATCTGCTCCTATTATTAGTTTCTGCTCAGGCAGGAGTTGCATTAATTTGTCAATTTTTTGCAGGTACGGGATGATGCTGTCGGTACACTGGAAGTAAACGGGGGCGAGGTAGAGCCGGCCAAAGGAGCCGCTAATCTCCGCGCACACACAGTGCTCGTCGCTAAGGTGCGTGATTATAAGACCCGCGATGCGTGGGTTGCGTATCACTGTGGCGGCCATGGCATTCCTGCCATTTGCTGCCCCAGTGACGGTGGTGACACGCGAACCTATACCTATAAACTTGCCTTTGATGCTATATGGCTCTTGTGCGAGGAGCACGTCTACTTTCTTATCCTCCATTAATTTGTTTACCTCCAGTGACACCAGCTGCGATCGCCTCATATTTAGCTGCATTATTCGCAGGCCAGCGATACTTCTTGTTTGAGGTTTAATATCCATAATGGGTGCGTGAGAGCGACTGGTTTATTGCTGCTATGTATGCTGGGCATTCCCTGCTGGTGACGCTGTGGGCCGATGGTCTTCCACTCTTGGCGCAGTTGCTGCAGGTGCCCTGCTTCTCCTTGTTAGGACAGGTTTTGTGACTGTGCCCGGCTTGTGCACAGTGGCCGCAAACTTCCTTTTCTGCCTTGCAGATTTTCGCTGGGTGCCCGTAGCCTTGACACTTGTAACACCTGGTGACGCTCACGAAGTCCTGGACGCGGCAGCAGCTCCATCCCACGTAGAGCCTTTCCTTCTCCACCAAGAGATCTCGGGTGCGCTTTGATACCTCGAAAATGTAATTGCATCTGTCCCTGGCTTTGTCGCCGCTCTTAAAGACCAGGTTTATTTCCTGCTTGGTCTTGGCTGCAACCTCCTTGTCTACATTTTGATCCACGATGGCTGCTGCAATGTCCTTGTCTTCGTGTGTGCGCGGTACGTCATATACTATGATCCTCGGGTTCCTCTTAGGTGGTGCTCCGACTATCAGACCGGCGGCCTTGAGCTTCATGTTTGCCATGAGCGTAGCCGCGTCGGTTTTCGTCGCCGTCACAACCGCGATACCTGATCCTTGGATCTTCCGGACGCCCCGGATCTGTAGGCCTTCCGACCGCGGGGAGACAAGCTCGAAAACTGCCTCCTTGGTCTTGGAGCTGTCCTCGAATTTTGTGGTGTCCTCCGGGGTGATGGTGACAACATTTGCGGGGTCCTGTTTTTGCGTCGACCTGGCTGCAATCGTCGACTTGACACCGACTCGTTCGGCGTAAGTCGCCGGCTTGGCCCTCTGCGCCGGTGCAACAACCTTCTCCGTGAGAGCCTGAATGGAGCGGCTGCTGTTCTTCGCGATAGGGACATTTTTTAGGGATAGATAGGGATTTTTTTTTTTATTTTCTTAACTATAAAAAATGCAGCGTGGAGCAGAAGCTCATAGCTGCCTGATAAATCAAAATAAACAATGATCAAAAGATTAATGTATTCATGTAATTTAGAAGAAAATTTTGACAAATTAAATAATTTCGACTCAATTAGTATTCTTTATAATAATTTACTTTTATTTTAAATTTCTCAGATGGGCCTCTCAGCCGTCAGTGTTACCTGACGTTACCGTCCCTG
>NW_027587541.1:0-1248 GCF_028453695.1 Augochlora pura
TATATTATTTTCCGTTGAGGCCCGCTGGGACGGGGGTGGGGTGGGGGTTTGGGCGAGAGAAAGTAATATTCTAATGCGGGAGAGCGCGCGCGCGCGCGGCCTTGACGACCGGCGTTTTTCAAGCCACGCTCTTCGGGAATTGTTGCTGAAAATTGCTCGTCCTAATGCAACATTTCGGTACAATAATAAATTACTTATTATGTGTTCTTTATATACAATATATAGTGAATAATAAATTACTTGTTCTTTGTATTCAATATATAGTAAATAACAAATTATTTGTTCCTTGTATTCAGTACATAGTAATTCATTTATTTTGAATAACAAAATTATTATTGGATCGAGCAAGTCTACATTTTTAGACGATGTTAGAGACATTAATTTAAGAGATTTAAAATTTACTTGACATAACCAAACATAACCTGAAATTAATTTAAGAGACTTAATAGTTACGAAATTGTTCTTCGAAACTATATTTTGTTTCGACGATGTAAAAATTAAGGAATGACGTTCTCTTTTCAACTAATCTTGTCCAACATTATCATGAATACATCAAATCCTCTGTTCGCACAAAACAAATCAAAGGTTTCCCTATGTAATACGATTCTCCTCTGCGACGCAGCAAAGAATAATCCAAGACGTTTTCATTTCTACCTTTATAAATCGTTTCGCGAGGGTACGAGCGACGTGCTAAATGTGTTCTGGGTAGATGGAGAAGATTTGAAAGAAAAAAACGAATCCAGGAACGCGTTAGATTCGGAGGGTAATAATTCGCGAGGAGAGCGGTAAACGGTCCTCGCGACAGGCCAGCGGATCGTCATGGCGACGGGCGAGGGTGAGGGGTCGCGTGTGCGAGACGGGGCTATTCCATTTCTTCTCAGCAATTTCCAATAAATCTTTTGTCCGCGAGACACGCGTTCCTATCTAGGGGATGCGATAGAGCCAGGGCGAGAGAGAGAGAGAGAGCTAGAGAGAGTCGGAACAAGCCAGAGAGAGACAGAGAGAGAGAGAGAGACAGAGTGAGAGAGCAAGAGCGAGAGAGAGAGACAGAGTGAGAGAGCAAGAGCGAGAGAGAGAGAGAGACAGAGAGAGCCAAAGAGAGCCAGAAAGAGTCAGAGAGAGCCAGAGAGAGCAAGAGCGAGAGAGAGAGCCTGAGCCAGCCATAGAGAGCCAAAGAGAGCCATAGAGAGTCAGAGAGAGCCAGAGAGAGCGAGAGAGCCAGAGCCAGCTATAGAGAACCAAAGCGAG
>NW_027587542.1:0-1248 GCF_028453695.1 Augochlora pura
ATCGTAAGTATAGATACAATCAACGAAACAAAATCAGTAAGTCAGTTTCCATATAGAGAATTGGTAGGAAGTTTACAATACCTATCGTACAAAACTCGTCCTGACATAGCATTTGCTGTTAACTTTGCAAGTAGATTCATGGAAAATCCCACAGAACAAAATGTCTGTAATATTAAACGAATTTCAAGATATTTACAGGGCACTAAAGAGCTAGGAATACAATACTCTCGGATAGTATCTGGTGAAACTAACGAAATAATAGGATATTGCGACTCTGACTTCGCTGGAGATATAAAAACTCGCAAAAGCACAACAGGGTATACAATAATGTACGCAGGAGATCCGGTCAGCTGGTGCTCCCGCAAACAACCTGTAGTCGCACTTTCCACCACCGAAGCCGAATTTATTGCAGCAGCTGAATGTTGTAAAGAGCTGACATATCTCAAAGGCATTTTAGAAACTATTACTAACAGTAAAGTAAAAACAAAATTATTAATTGATAATCAAAGCACTATAAATATCATTAAAAACGGAATTCTTAACAAGCGAAGTAAACACATAGACGTAAGATACCATTTCATATGCGAAAAATATAATGAAAAAAATCATAGAAATAGAATATTGTCCAACGACTGAACAACTAGCGGATATACTTACTAAACCCTTAGCAAATGTAAAATTTAATGAACTTAGAAATAATTTGTGTATTTGAATGTAAATATTTATGTATTCAATTATGTATTTGAGGGATTCACAGTTAAGAGGAAATCTTGTGGAATAACTGATAAATCCTACATTACCGATAAATAGCAGAACGACACCTAGTATCTAATTAGGCATCCTCTGTACTACGACTCATCCAAGTTTTTAGTCTAGTCACTTCCATAGAACAGATACCACGTGTATCAAAGAACAAGCCAATAAAGAAAAAAAACACATAATAGTAAGAACCACGCTTCTAATTAACAAAAACATTAAAAACCTCAACAAACGAAATGACCGATCTTCTTCGAACGTTGCGCGAAAATAAAGGAATTCGTCAGTTCCTGGTCGATAAGCAAATTACATGGCACTTCACACCCCCATTGTCGTCTCATTTCGGAGGACTTTGGGAGGCCGCGGTGAAGTCGTTTAAACACCACTTAAAACGTGTTGTCGGCGACGAATTATTTACGTTCGAGCAATTTGTCACCTTTACTACCGAAATCGAAGCAATCCTTAATTCTCGTCCCTTAACTCCTCTTTCGT
>NW_027587543.1:0-1248 GCF_028453695.1 Augochlora pura
TACTAATTCTGTTCGCATGTTCCAGGTTTTGAGGAACGGTCTAAGCCAGGCTTTTCAGACGAAAGATCTAGGAGTACTACATTATTGCCTTGGAATTGAGTTTAAATACAATGAAAAGGATGGTGGTATATCAATGAGTCAAAAGAAATACACTCAGGATATCTTGAGGAGATTTAATATGCAAGATGCCAAACCAATAGCAACACCCTTAGAGGCAAACACAAAACTTAAAAAGGGCGATAATTGTGGTCCGGATGAAAGGTTTGACGAAACGCTATATAAGTCGGCTGTAGATTCACTTATGTACTTAAGTGTGGCAACAAGACCAGACATCGCTCACGCTGTCAGCAAATTGAGCCAATTTAACACTGCTCCGACAAAGCAGCATTGGTCGGCGGTAAAAAGGGTTTTTCGATACCTGAAGGGGACTGATAACTATGGGCTGATATACCAGAAATCTCCCGATGCATTAACAGGGTATGCTGACGCTGACTGGGCAGGTGACCCTGACGATAGACTATCGTTTACGGGGTATTGCTTCAAGATGGGGGACTCTCTTGTTTCATGGGAGGCTCGGAAGCAGAAATCATTGGCTTTGTCAAGCACAGAGTCCGAGTATATGGCTTTGTCCGAAGCGGCAAAGGAGTTGGTTTACATACGCAGACTCCTGTCCGAATTAGGTAATGCGACAGTACAAGATGAAGCCACTGTCATGTATTGTGACAACCAAGGAGCAATCAAACTGGCTCAAAACCCAGTGTTCCACCCGCGCACGAAGCATATTGAACTTCGGCATCATTTCGCTCGTCAAGTAATTAGGCAGGGCGATATGCAGGTGAGGTACATGCCGACAGATCATATGTTGGCAGACATTTTTACAAAGGGATTATTCAAGCCGGCCCATAATAAATGTATCAACGGTCTAGGTCTGTTGCCTGTGTGAACGGGACTTGCGTCGAGCGGGGGTGTTGAACGTGCCGCGTTTTTTCTTTCTGCGACGCTAAGTTCCGTGCGATGCTACGTTCACTTGTTGTGAACCTTCTTTGTTTTGTGTGTACTACTCTCTAATCTGTCCTTCTGAATAAACCATGTGTGTCTTACGGCCTGTGTAAAATCCTTTTTAATCGAAGCGATCCACAACCCAAAAAACATCAACAAGACAAACATCCCATTCATTACATGACGCACGTTCCCTTCCTATAGATTAAACATCCGTTCCTAATAGTACCAAACGACTTCCCACTAATA
>NW_027587544.1:0-1248 GCF_028453695.1 Augochlora pura
TCATGTACTTTGTGAACTGTGCCTAGTGATTAAAACAATACGCCGCTAGGACTCTGGTAAAAAAAAAATGGAGGTCGTCTCCTCGGACACAGAGGCCGGGAGGAAGAGGCGAATACTGTCGCCCGACACGGACACCGACGCCGCTACCTCGGACAATGTATTTAAGGAGCCCAGAGAACTGCGGAAGAAAAGCAAGAAGAAGAAACAGGCGACTCCGGACCAACCAACTGCGGTCACAACGGATGCAACTGTCCCTGCTGCATCGGTCTCGGCAACCCCGCAGAAGCCTTCCCCGGACGAAGAGGACGACACCGTCGCAGCATTCAGGGCAAAGGCGTCCAAAATATACAAGGAGATGCTGCGCACCATCACACTGCCGCAGAATGACCTCTCCCCCACTGTGGTGCACGCCCTTTGCACACAGGCTACGAGGCTTAACAGCCTAATAAGCAGGTCACTGATATACAGCAGCAAACTGGAGGGATATGTCGAGGTCGCAAGAGCCGAGGCGAAGAACAACAGCCGCTCCCTTCAGGTGCTCACAGAGAAAGTTGCTGCACCGGCGCAAAAGGCCAAACCTGCCACTTATGCGGAGCGAGTCGGCGTCAAATCTGCGGTAGCCGCCAGGTCGACACAGAAGCTGGACCCCCCAAATGTGGTCACCATCACTCCGGAAGACACGACCAAATTTGAGGATAGTTCAAAGACCAAGGAGGCGGTCTTCGAACTCGTCTCCCCACGGAGAGAGGGGCTCCAGATCAGAGGTGTCCGGAAAATTCAGGGCGCGGGAATCGCGGTTGTCACGGCCACGAAAGGTGATGCGGCAACACTCATGGCGAACATGAAACTTAAAGCCGCCGGCCTCGTTGTTGGAGAACCGGTAAAGAGAAATCCGAGGATCATTGTCTACGACGTGCCGCGCACGTATGAAGATAAAGACATCGCGGCCGCTATAATAGACCAAAATGTGGACAAAGAGGACGCAGCAAGGACCAAGAAGGAAGTAAACCTGATCTTCAAGAGCGGAGACAAAGCCAGAGACAGGTGTAACTATATCCTCGAGGTGTCGAAACGCGCCCGAGACCTCCTGGTAAAGAAGGGGAGACTTTACGTGGGCTGGAGCTGCTGCCGGGTTCAGGACTACGTCAGCGTCACAAGGTGTTATAAGTGCCAGGGCTACGGACACCCGGCGAAGTTCTGCAAGGCGGAAAAAGAAGTCTGTGGTCATTGCGCGCAAACCGGGCACTG
>NW_027587545.1:0-1247 GCF_028453695.1 Augochlora pura
GAATTTACTGTCTCATAATCATTATCATCGTTTTTATCTAAGCATATCAACTTATTGCTATCTTCGACTACTCGCACATGTCTCGCATTGATTATTCTATTGTTTAACAATACTCTATAACAATTTTCTTCATATCCTACAAGTACACCCATATTTGCTTTATCATGCCATTTGCTCTTTCTTCTCTCATCTGGAATTTTTACAAAGACTCGACTACCATAAATTTTCAAGTGCTTAACATTAGGTTTCTTGCCAAGAAAGATCTCGAATGGAGTTTTGTTTTCACTAGTATTTGCTATCGTTCGATTTTTTAAGTATGCGACAGTCTTCATAATTTCTGGCCAGTATCTAAGGTTAATTTTAGCTTCTCTTGCAAGACATCTACCTACATCCATTGCAGAACGATTAAATCTTTCTGCCACTCCATTTAATTCGTGTACATACGGAGGGCATGGCAAAATTTGTATACCTTTCTCTCTAGCGAAGTTATAAATTTCTTTATTTAAGTATTCCCTACCATTATCGCATCTTAATTTTTTTATTCTTTTGCCAAATGTATTCTCAACTAAATTAGAGAATTCGATAAAACAACTCGCTGTTTCAGCTTTACTTTTTATACAATAAATTTTGCTACATCTACTATAATCATCAATGAAAGTTAAAAAATACTTCTCACCGCCATAACCAGTGGTTGTATGCGGACCATTTAAATCGGTGTGGACTAACTCTAAAATTTCACTAGTTTTTGTACGATTATTTGCAAATGGTACTTTTGGCATTTTACTTTTGTTACAATTAGCACACGTAAGAAAATCATTCTCTAAATATTCTGGCATACCATCAACTAATTTATGTTTTACAAGTTTATTCAAATATTGGAAGTTGACATGCCCTAAGGCTCGATGCCATTTTTCCTTTTCTGTCATTTTAACTGTGTTTGCTGCCACATCAATTTTTACATTTTTACCAACGAGACTTTTCATTGTATATAATCCATCTATTTTGTTAGCAACTGCTACTAACTTTCTATCTTTATTATAAATCTTAGCATTGTCGTCTCTAGCTACTATTGTATTACTTTTTGTAATTTTAGAAAAACTTAACAAATTTCTTTTTATATCCTTTGCATAATAGACATTATTCAAACTAATATTAACTTCATCATAATAGGTTTTAAATACTACATCGACTGTCCCTACTTTAGTGGCTTTTAAACTTTTACCATCTGGCAGTTTTACATCAATTGC
>NW_027587546.1:0-1247 GCF_028453695.1 Augochlora pura
GTCAGAAATTAGTGTCACCCATATTTGGGTGACGCGGCGCTCAACGCGTTAAAAAAGAAATTATATATGAGGGAAAAGTTTTCAACACCGCCAAAAGCAAGAAATTTAAGTCATTTTACAATATAAAATTATTTAGCACATAGGAAAAGCTCATCTCTCATTAGCCTATTTATAAAATCGAATGACTTTGTTTAAAATACTTCAGTCGTCCAACATTCCTTAATCACGAAGTGAACAGTGAGCGTCCGGTAGAAGAGATTTATTATCTCAATCTCTTCGCGAATTCTGTTTCCTACTACGGGCAGGCTATTCCGTAACAAGGAACTTCGGAATTTAAGCGCAAGCATAAACATGTTCTCACCGTTCCCCCCAACAAATATGTATAAACTTCTGATCGACTGTGTAACTAACCGGCGTACTCGGCGAACAACAAAGAGCAAAGGAAAGAGCCTGATTGATCAGCCTGCAAATAAAACAGCGCGGAGTACGCGTCGAAATCTTTACGAGCGGGTCGTTCGACGGGAAGTAACTCGAATCGCGGAGTTGTGGGATGGGAGGGGGGATCGAGAGAAAGTGTGAGAGGAAGAGAGAGAAAGAGTGAAAGGAAAAGAGAGAGAGAGAGACAGAAGAAGAGAAAAAGTGAGGCAGAAAAGAGAAAAAGTGAGACAGAAAAGGGAGAGAAAAAAAGAGTGAGAAAAAGAAACAGTAAGACAGAAAGAGGATGAGTGAGAGAGAGAAAAATTGAGAGGGAGGTAGAGTGAGAGAGAACGAGACAGGGAGAGTAAGTGAAAGAAAGAAAGAGTGAGAAAGTGAAAGAATGAGAGAGAGAGAGAGAGAGAGAGAAAGAGTGATACAGAGAAAAAGTCAAAGACAAAAACAATGAAAGAGAGCGAGAGAGATAGAGTATGAGAGAGAAAGAAAGAAACTGTGATAGAGAAAAAGAAAGAGTGACAAAGATAGAGAGAGCTCAAGACAAAGAGGAAGAGACGAGGAATGATAGAGAGAAAAAAATAGAAGAGAAATTGTGAAAAATAAAAAAAGTGAGAGAAACAAAGAGAGAGAGAGAGGGTGGGGTCGAGAGAAAGTGAAAGAAAGAGAAAGTTCGACACAGAGAAAAAGGAAGAATAATATAGAAAAGATTCGCAGAGAAAAGAGAGGGTCTAAGAGATCGGACGGGACGAAGCAGAGGCAAGGGGCGGTATTCGTGGAGAAGTATCGTCACTTTCGACGTCGCGGGAGCCCCGGGA
>NW_027587547.1:0-1247 GCF_028453695.1 Augochlora pura
TTTGATGATCGAACGCGGCTCAGAGGCGATACGTGGCCGTGGCTCCTGTCACCGAGACGGACTTGAGTCGTCCCTGAATCGTTCGCGCTCATGTGCGCAGCAGCACGAAAACTCGTCGGTGCGCAGCCAACTTTAATTGTTAATAACTCGTTAACAAAGCCGCGGATTGCATTTCGGCAAACGAAAAAGTTACTTGAAATAGCCTCAGCTACCCCCCATTTCCCGGAGTTACAATAATTGAGAAACACCCTGTATATAGAAACAAGGCTGTCTTAGATATCTTTCGTTAAAGCAATCCATCTGTTGGCTATTGGTGAAGATAGTCGTCACACTTGTAGATTCGATAACGAAACGCGAATATTTAATCTAGCTCTTCCTCGCCGGAATTAATATTCTTCGCTGCATTAAAATTCGCCGATCGCGTCGCGTGTTTCGCCCGGTTCCTCGAGCGCCGCAACGTAAAGCAAAAATCGTGTCTACTCCTGGCGCGATGCTTAAACCGGGATCATATCTCGGTCGGCAGTTAGTGAGAACCTCGAGAATATCATCAATTTAAAGTACCCTGTTAATCGGATCGAAATTGAGTGACATCGATTACGTTTCAACGTTTTAAGGATCGCGGGCAAATTAGATGTAGCAAATCGAGTACATATGAGATTAAATTCAGACGAAATTAGAGATTAAAGTAACTCCGTCGCTGTAACATTCGTTCAGCGTAGCAAAACGACTTTGTCTTTTCTTCCTAGGTAATTAAAAAGCTAAAAAAAATCGCGACGAAAAATCTAATAATAATATCCCGAGCGAGACGACCAGATCGAGACGTCGAAGAACCATCGAAATACCATGAACGGTAATGAAACGGCGAGCCAAAAAAAAGAATTCTCAGCCCTCGTCTCATAAATTCGCGAGAGCCGGCGAAGCAGCTGGCCGTAGGCCGCGCAGCAACGATCCTCCATATTTCGAACATTTCCGCAGCCCGTAAAAGCCGAGCCTATACATAAATCCGACCGTAAAAATTTCTGCCGATGCACCGGCCTCGTGCATCCTCGCCGTGCGCACGGCGGCCGCTTTTCTCAGACTTCCCCCGAAGTCTGATGGAAACGAAATACAGGGCCGGCGTTCGCGGGCAATAAATCGCGATAAGAATGAAGCGGCGCGCGCGACGCTGCGCAAACTGTTGCGTTCGACGCACGCATGCAGCGGACGGAACTTTAATTCTTCGGCGAAATGAAACGAGAGCCGCGCGC
>NW_027587548.1:0-1247 GCF_028453695.1 Augochlora pura
TTGAGCAGTGGGTTTAGTTTGTGTTTGGTGCGCAGAGAATTGTATTTTCGGCAGTTTAAGATTAGGTGGTCCGTTGTCATTTGGGTGTTGCATTCTTCACATTGTGGGGGTGGTTCTTTAGTTAGCAGATATGAGTTTGTGTATCTGGAATGACCAATTCGGATGCGGGTAATCGCTACTTGGTCCCTCCTGGGTAGTGTACTCGTCATTTGATAGTTATTGAAAAATTTTTCTGTAATGTTAGTTATATGGAGTGGAGCTGTTTGTTTCCATGTAGTTTCCCATTGTTGTGTTAGCTGGCTTTTGATTGTTTTTATCATGTCTTCCATGTGTAAATTTTGGTCATCATTTGGCGGTGTTAATGTTGTTGCTTCTTTGGCTATTTGGTCAGCTCTTTCGTTGCCAGGGATGCCGACGTGAGATGGGATCCATATGATCTTTATTTTGTTTCCTTTGCATGTAATTTTTTGGTAGATTTCTATGATATTGAGGATGGTGTCGTTATTTGTTATTTTATTATTTAATGTTGCTATTGCACTGTAGGAATCGGTGAATATGGCAGTACGTTGATAGGATTTTTCGTGTGCTATTTTAAAGGCATGGTTTATACCCATTAGTTCGGCTGAGAGTACTGATGTTGCGTTGGAAAGTTTGATTCTAACTATTGATTCCGGTGTTACTACTGCATATCCAGTTCCAGATTCCGATTTGGAGCCGTCGGTATATATAAGTATATAGTCTTTATGGTTATTTAGAATTTTTGCCATTGAGGAGCGGTATATTTCAGGATTTGTGTTTCCTTTTGCATGGAGTAATAGTTCAGTGTTTGTTTCTATTGGTTGGATTGTCCATGGTGGAATTGTTGGAAGTCTTCGAGGTATGGTGGATGTTAATTTGGTGTTTAATTCTTCTTCATATGTATGTATTCTGTAGTAATATGGTTTGCTTGAATGTTTCTTTTTTGTATACTTAGTGATAAGGCAGTTTGTTGGAAATGTTTTTAGGTATACGGGCTTATCTGGGGTTGTCGAAATTTTTATTGCCTGAGAAGTACTAAGTAATTTTCTCCTAAAACTGAGGGGTGGTTCGTTTGCTTCTTCTAGTACACTTAGAATTGGGCTTGTTCTGAAGGCTCCTGTTGCGATTCTTAGAGCCGTATTGTGTATGCTATCTAGTTTCTTGAGGGTGGTATTGCAAGCTGAATTATAGATGATTGAACCATAATCTATCTTGGCTCTGATGATTGC
>NW_027587549.1:0-1247 GCF_028453695.1 Augochlora pura
CTGTTGATCGCGAAGACCGAATTCGAGGCCATGGTCAGGGATGGCACAGCACGGAGGTCGGGGAGCTGCTGGTCATCGGCACTTCACTTGGCCCCCAAAAAAGGTAACGAGTGGCGTCCGTGCGGCGATTATCGTGCAATAAACGCGAGGACAATCCCGGATAGATATCCTGTGCCACACATCGAGGACTTTGCACAGCGTCTGTCCGGTAAGACTGTTTTCTCGACTATCGACTTGGTGCGTTCGTACAATCAGATACCGGTGAATCCAGACGACATAGCCAAAACCGCGATCATAACCCCGTTCGGCTTATTCGAATTTCCCTGGATGTCTTTCGGACTTCGCAACGCGGCGCAGACATTCCAGCGATTCATGGACGAAGCATTGCGGGGACTCGTGTGGTGCTACGTATACATAGACGACATCCTCGTGGCGTCCAGCTCCACCGAGGAGCATGAACGACACCTGCGCGAACTATTTAGTCGCCTAAACGAATACGGGGTGCTCGTAAACTGTGACAAGTGCGCGTTCGGTGCCCCGGAAGTGAAATTTTTGGGTTATTCGGTGTCCGCGCGGGGCACAAAGCCATTGCCCGAAAAAGTCGTGGCCATACAGACTTTCCCACGTCCAGAAACAGTGAAAGAACTGCGACAGTTTCTGGACATGATAAACTTTTACCGTCGGTTTATACCTGCAGCCGCCGAAACGCAGGCGCCCCTGAATACAGCGCTGCAGGGGAGCGTCAAGGGTCGGGAACCGGTCGAGTGGACGCCGGACAGGGTGGAAGCGTTCGACAAATGTAAGGAGAGTCTCGCGCGTGCGGCCCTTCTTGCACATCCTGACGTCGCACTGCCCTTGGCAATCGTCACGGACGCGTCGGACTTTACGGTGGGCGCCGCTCTGCAACAGCGGGCTCACGACGGTTGGCAGCCCCTCGCGTACTTTACGAAGAAACTGACGCAAGCTGAGCGAAATTACAGCCCGTACGATCGGGAGCTCCTAGCCGTCTACAAAGCCGTTAAGTACTTCCGACACATGATCGAGGGACGCGCGTTCGAAATTTACACCGATCATAAACCCCTGATTTTCGCCTTCTCCCAAAAACCGGAGAAACATACGCCGCGCCAGTTCCGATGGTTGGACCTAATCGGGCAATTCTCCACCGATATCCGGCATGTATCCAGGAGGGACAACGTTGTGGCCGACGCATTGTCTCGGATAGCGGAGATTTCGAGAGCGCTCGATTA
>NW_027587550.1:0-370 GCF_028453695.1 Augochlora pura
CAAGAGAATTTAAGTGTAAATTCTCTTGTATCCTCTTCAATCTCTTTTATATAATTGGATATTATGTTTTATCGTACTTATATACACTTAAATTCTCTTCTATCCGATTCTAACTCTTTTATATCCATGCATATTATGTTGTATCTCACTCATAAACTCTTAAATCGCCTTGTATCCCCTTGTATCTCTCTTATATCCGTCGATATTATGTTGTATCTCATTTATATACACTTAAATTCTCATACATCCTCTTCTATCTCATTTATATCCTCGTATAATATGTTGTATCTCACATGTATACACATAAATTCCCTTGTATTCAATTGTATCCCTTTTATATCCTTGGATATTATGTTTTATCTTACTTATA
>NW_027587550.1:470-777 GCF_028453695.1 Augochlora pura
CCTCTTCTATCACTTTTATATCCTTGGATATTATGTTTTATCGTACTCATATAGACTTAAATTCTCTTGTATCCTCTTCCATCTCTGTTATATCATTGGATATTATGTCTTATTTTACTTATATACAATTAAATTCCCTTGTATCCTCTTCTATCTTTACTATATCCTTGGACATTATGTTGTATCTCACTCATATACACTTAAATGCCCTTGTATCCTCTTCTATCTCCCTTATATCCTTGGATATTATGTTTAATCTCACTTATATACACTTAAATGCCCTTGTATCCTCTCCTATCTCTTCTAT
>NW_027587550.1:877-1247 GCF_028453695.1 Augochlora pura
CAAGAGAATTTAAGTGTAAATTCTCTTGTATCCTCTTCAATCTCTTTTATATAATTGGATATTATGTTTTATCGTACTTATATACACTTAAATTCTCTTCTATCCGATTCTAACTCTTTTATATCCATGCATATTATGTTGTATCTCACTCATAAACTCTTAAATCGCCTTGTATCCCCTTGTATCTCTCTTATATCCGTCGATATTATGTTGTATCTCATTTATATACACTTAAATTCTCATACATCCTCTTCTATCTCATTTATATCCTCGTATAATATGTTGTATCTCACATGTATACACATAAATTCCCTTGTATTCAATTGTATCCCTTTTATATCCTTGGATATTATGTTTTATCTTACTTATA
>NW_027587551.1:0-5916 GCF_028453695.1 Augochlora pura
AAGTCTGAGGACCTGTAACTCATCAACTAATTATCTGTTAATTGGATCGAATGGGTATCGACGTGGCAGCATAGAGAGAAAGGTAGAAAAGAGAGAGGGAGATAGAGAGCGAGCGAGAGAGAGAGAGAGAGAGAGGGAGAGGGAGGAGAAGATAGAGGGAGAAGAGGGATGAAGGTGCGAGAACAGGTGAACGGTTCGTACGACAATAAGGTATCGATTAGTTAATCAGAGATGAAATAATGTAAAATACAAGTGCAAAAGCAAGTATACATTATTATATTTACTATAATGCGAGGGTTCATCGTGTCGACATCCAGTGAACGGGGGTTGGGGGATAAAAAAAAAAAAAACACAGGAAATATTCGACCAGCTAGGTGAAAACACGGTCTCTCGAACGCGAAAGCGGAGAAAAAATAACGGGGTGGGGCGAAGGGCGTAAATTACGAACGCGTGGACAAAGGCGAGTGAGTGTCCCGAGAGCTGCGTGGGTGGGATTTTTAGGGGGTGGGGGGGGGAGGGGATCGAAGCTCCGTTTTAGTGTTTTAAACGCGAACCGCTGCGTTGCGGGGATCGAGCGTGGCTGTATTTCCGGAGAATCGGCGAGAACGTAGACAAACTATAAACGAGAGAGAGTGAGAGTGAGAGAGAGAGAGAGAGAGTGAGAGTGAGAGAATTGTCGAGAGGATCGATCTCTCGCTTTAGCGGCGTCGTTACCATTTAGTTTCTCGATCGGAGGGGGGGGGACGGCCGCGGATTCGATGCGGATCGTCCGCGGGGACACATACCAAAGGACCGTAGATTAAACGCGAGTAACAAAGAAAAATTGAGAAAGCATTATTTATTGTTTACACTTACGTATTCATTAGTGAAATGACACACACACACACATACATACGAACACGCAACGCATACACACACAACCTACACGCGAGAAAAAGAGAGAGAGTTTGAGGTACACACGGAGGACACGGAGAATGAACGAAGGGACGGGGTTCGTGAGTCGATGATATCGTAAAGAAAACTTTGGGAGCGGCGTGTTGACTTTTGCGAGCGAGATTGCGGCGATGGTTAATTATTGTAAATGCCGGCCTCGAAGTTTCCGTTGGTTTACTGAGTAGATGGCGGACGGGCCGAGGGACCGACGGGCGCGCCGGATTTCTCCTCGCGAGCCGCCATTTTGGTAGCGCGCGCGCGCTCGCCTGTCGGTCGAACTCGAGGACCGAACGGAATGAATTGACGTACGAATTGCGATATAAAATTCGCGGCGATTGGTGGACGGTGCCGATGGAAATTTCGAGGTCGGCATGGCGGCGTGCAAAAGGACACACGATGTCCCGGCGCGAGGGGCGGCTGTAAACTACTGTAAACTAACGATGTTACTACGTTTTACCAAGAGCTTATTGTAGTCGAGTACCATTTAAAGATGACGAAACCAGCAGAGAACAACAGAGAGAGAGAGAAAGAGAGACAACAGTGAGAAAGGGTCGACACACATACAGAGAGAGACAGACACAGGGAAACCGGATTTATAAAATACGACACCGACAGACGGGCGAGGAGCGTAACAACCAACAGAGAACTTACGTTGTAAAAAAATACAGAAACAAAAAATGAATAAGAACAAAGATAGAGAGAACGAGAGCGAGAGAGAGAGAGAGAAAGATGGAGAGACTGCGAGCGAGAGAGTGAGCGAGAGAGAGAGAGAGAGAGAGAGAGAGAGAGAGAGATAAGAACATAACAAACTAACAAAGCAAGTAATAAGAAAAAAAAAACCAATGGTAATTGAGTGTAGCACGAAAAAAGAAACTTCTTTACACTTTTGCACGAGACGTGTGTTGTACTTAAATTAATTATCAATTGACATATGTAATTAACGTTTTATTACTTAGCAATTAAACTTAATTTATTTATGATTAAAAAAAAAAAAAAAAAAGAGAACATAACATAAACCTCGGAGTTTCACCGCTTGTGTTGTGGACACGCCCTTGTTGATAAATAATATGCGAACGAAACGGAACCAGGTTTCTCGTGTGTTTCACGCTCCCCTTTTCTTCACCGGCGATGGTTCGCGTCGACTTGATAATTCGTCGAGAGAAAGAGAGAGAGGGAGAGAGAGAGAGAGAGAGAGAGAGTGAGAGCGAGAGAGATACAGGGTGTAAGAACCGGAGAGATCGCACCGTTTCCGAGGCATCCGCGTTCGTTTTTCTTCACTCTCCTTTGCCGACACTGTTCTCTCCGAACAAAATCGCTTCGCGATGTTTCTTTATTATTCTCGGTTGCTTCTCTACTTATCCGGCGATCACCAATCGTTGCGAACATTCTAGAAATTGTGCCCCGAGATTCGTTTATAGTTTTAGCTTTTTACGCTCCGCGGTGTCGAACGAACAAATTAGCCAATTTGATAGAAAACATATGCGATTAATTGTAGAGAGGAGCGACGAACATTTTCTCCGTTGTCCTTCTCGCGATTACCACGATCTTTCTAGAAGGATCGATCGACATTTAGACCGGTGAGCAAAGCTTTTCGCTTCCTTCAGCAAAACCAATCCTCGGCGAGCTCCTAGAAAACGCTCGACGGCTTTTATTGAGACGTATCAAAGGCATGTACAAATGTAAATAAAATAAATCGATGTTTCCCAAAAAGACACGTCAGCACAGGTCACCCTCAACCGAAGGCCTGTATGCCTGTGATCGCTCTGCCGAGTATCAGCGCGTGGATGTCGTTCGTACCTAAGGCAAAACGATATCAGACGTCGATGCGTCGAGTCTCGGATATCTAGATCCGGTGAAAACTAACTCGAGACGTGCAAACATCGTCTCGACACTTACCCTCGTAGGTGATCACGCTCTCTAGATTCATCACGTGGCGAATGATATGGTATTCGTCGGATATACCGTTGCCACCGAGCATGTCCCTAGCGGTTCTAGCGATCTGTATCGCTTTCGACGCCGAATTCTTCTTGATCATCGAGATCATCTCCGGCGTTGCCCTGAGGAACGAGAGAGCCATCGAGAAACTATGGAAATCGAGCTTGAACGAGCACTGGATGATAGCGACCGAATTAACGTTAACAGTGTGCTACAGAGATGATTAGCT
The DNA here is from genome assembly GCF_028453695.1 of Augochlora pura. Lineage (NCBI taxonomy): Eukaryota > Metazoa > Arthropoda > Insecta > Hymenoptera > Halictidae > Augochlora > Augochlora pura. The sequence continues at coordinate 3,098 of NW_027587551.1, forward strand.
TCGGAGAACTGTGACAGAGTTGAAGGATCGTGAAAGATTGATGTGAACCCAATTCAGCTTTTACACGATAGATGTGCTGCAGAGAAATCGCTGTAAAGAAGACGTCGTAGTAAATAGAAAATTAGGGGATCGAGTCCTTAAAAGTCCTGTAGAAAGTGAATATATCGAGAACAATGCGATTGATAAAAATAAGTGTACTTAATGCTGAAATCAAGTAGCTTTTCCAACTAAGTCGAAGGGAATCGTGCTGAAACGAAATTGTACCGAAATTGTAAACGAAAGTATATAAACGAAAGTATATAAACGAATGTATAAACGAAAGTGTAAAACCAGAATTGGGTGGAGTTCTTCGAGGAGAGAAGTTATGCTAGGGAAACGTGCGTCGAGCCAAGAGGAAGGGATCGAAGCGATTGCCTTACTTGCCCTCGTCCTTCAGCCGGCCAACCCTCAGACAAGCCTGAAGGCCGAACGCGATGTCGCTCATCATGTCCGTCAGCTTGACCTGCATTAATTGAGTCGCCGCCAGGGGTCTCCTAAATTGCTGCCTCTCAAGGGTGTACGTCCTGGCAGCCTTGAAGCAAGCCTCCGCAGCGCCCAGTGCTCCCCACGCGATGCCGTATCGAGCGTTGTTCAAAGCACTGAACGGCCCCTATTCCAAACTAGCTATACCCAATCTTTGACTCGTCGAACAAGAAGAATCCTTCAAAACTAACCTTCAACCCCTGGACATTCGGCAGAACGTTCTCCGATGGAACTACGACGTCGTCCATCAGGATCATCCCGGTCATCGAAGCTCTCAACGAGAACTTCCCCTCGATCTTAGGCGTGGAGAGACGATCCTCGTTGCCTTTCCTCTCGACTATGAAGCCGCGGATCGTCTCGTCGGGACATTTCGCCCAGACGATCAGTATGTCCGCGAGAGGGGCGTTTGTGATCCTGATTGGGAAAAGGATTGTTCAAAAAGTCTGAGAACTGGTGGTCTCCTTTCGATAGTCTTTTCTACACTGACCAGGTCTTGCTTCCACTCAGCCTGTAAATTTTGTTGTCTTCGTCGTAAATGGCTCTAGTTTCCATAGATCCTGGATCGCTGCCGTGGTTAGGCTCGGTGAGGCCGAAGCAGCCGATTAATTCGCCGGAAACTGTAAGCAATTAGGGTTTCCGGGCCGCTGTACCAACTCTTTTCAACCCCCGACCGAAGTACAGTGATAGGAATAATTATAGACTCGAAGTAACTTTCACATAATAAATGATATTTAAACGAAGACTTAGCAAAGCATTATATCCATATAAATCTATGTTCTAAATATTAGGAAATAGAGATATACAAATATAATTCTTTGATCTTCTCGTTTAGATGTCAATACCATTGTAAACGCAACTTCGAGTCCATAACTTGGTCCACGTACCAAGTTTCGGTAAGTACCGTTCCTTCTGCGACTCGTCCCCATGAGAATAAATCGATCCGATCACCAAAGAGGCTTGAACCGACATCGCGGACCTGTAGCCGCTGTCTATAGACTCTATCTCCTTTGCCAGAAGCCCGTAAGCCACGGCAGAGACGCCCGAGCCGCCGTAGCCCTTTATGGCGCACCCCAGAGTCCCCATCTCGCCCAATTCCCTCATGATCTCTTTGTGGAAGATCTCTTTGCGGTTCGCCTCGATCACCCGCGGCAGCAGCTTCTCTTGGCAGTAACCGCGGAATTGATCTCTGATCAGGATCTCTTCTTGGGTCAGCTGGGACTCGAGGTCGAACGGGTCCTCCCAATTAAAGGCGGCTAATCGACGGATTTGTTAGTCTTTGCGTTGTAAATGTATGCAATTCAGTGGACAATTATCTATTATTTATTCGTCAACGCTAGGTTTACGCAGAAATCACAGCAGCTATTTTATATTGATTATTGAAGATACAAAGATATATTTAGTCAGATTTTTAATGGACACTATATATTTTATGTATACGTATTCAAAAATCAACAAATGTTTAGCTAGTCATTTTGACAAGTAATATAAATTTAGCATTAAATTAAGGATTCTCAAGAAATTAAAAAAGATATAAATTTGTAAATAAATTAGTCTAGAGGATATTTGAATTTAAAAATTGAATAGTGCTGCCATCCGACGACGAGACGGCGAAACTTTAAGCCGATTGCATTGTACTGCACCGATCAGCGCGATTACGTTCGTGAAAAGAAACGTAGATAAATCGGTGAAAGTAAAGAAAACTTACATTTTCCAGCGAGCGTGGACGAAATGGAAATCTCTGTCGCGTGAAGATAACGATTAAGAACAATAACCATTCACAAAGTAGAGAGCTCGTATGGAATTCAATGTGAACTAATTAACGTTTCGATGAAATGAAGATTGGAGACGTGGATAATTTGTTAGAAGATAGAGTTAGTCTGGCTTAGTCGACGATAAACAAAGGATACGTCTGGACGATGCCCGTTGGCGTAATCGAGCGCATCGTGACAGGATCTTCTGCGCGAGTGCGGCCATTTTGATCGAGAGCCAGTCGAAAACTGGCTCGATCTCTGACCGGAGCGCTTATCGCGCATCGCGTTCGCCCCACTCGAAATCAACGATAACATTACCAGTTGTTGATCTCTTGTTTATACTTTCGTGGAAAGTTTCTTTTCGATTAGGAATTATAGATCTTTCAGAATGGAGTCTGCGAAGCGGCGCGAAATTTAAACCGTGACAATCTGATCTATAATATTAATCAATACCATCGAGACAAAGGAAAAGAAATAAAACTTGGAATTCAAATTTAAATTTAAATTCTAGATTAATTCTATAGCTTAAATCTAAATTGTTCATTA
>NW_027587552.1:0-1246 GCF_028453695.1 Augochlora pura
GGGGGAGGGGTGCCGTGGTACCACCCCGCGTGATTTATGCGAGCATAAAAAAGAAAACAGCCGCCTGGAAATGGAAATGGCGACAGCGCTCTGCCGAGAGATCTTTCCACCGAACCCCCGTTCCCTTTTTCGAACATGTTGCACGAACGCGTGCTTGAACCGTGTGCAACGATGCGCTTGTTATGTTAAAAAAGGAAGTGCAAACCTCTCCCTTTCTCTTCAAAGTCAAACAAGTTGATGGACGATTATCTGTTTTGGCGAAATCTGTTTTAAAGTAACTGAAATAGTGGAAATACGAAAGATAAATGTCTTTCGATGATAACAGTATTAATGATAAAAGTAATTGATGCAAATAATTTTTATTTGGTACTATTATTATAATTGTATGGTAGTATATTATTAGTATAGCTGTAATAATGAAGTAAAATTACTGATATAATGATATTAATATAATTGTGAGGTAAAATAAAAATTGCTTGCATCAAGTAGAAAAATCAGAAGTCAAGATTGAAATATTATTAAAATATTATTACTGTTATAATTATCAAACTATATTTATCTCTAGAATTTCCTTTAACCTCTCTATTATATTAAATTGCAACAATTAATGTCTATAACAAATACGCAGTCCAACAAGTCCAGTCCAACCAAGTCCAAGAAAACCGAGTTTAATAAAATGCACTCTCCGAGTACCAAACATAACCTGTACGATTCAAAGGAGAGCGTAGCAGCCAGTACCGAAAAACGTCACGAGATTCGAGAATCGCGACAGAGGGCCCCGATGGTCGTAATCCCGATTTTTCTTTGAGGGGACGACCGCGCGCGATGCGTGTACCAGCAGAGGCGGAAGCGCGTTTTATTTGCCCTCTCCACGGTTCCGCGTGACCGGACGAAAGAGGGAAGCCCGCATTAGGAATTTCGGGGGAACAAGTGGTCGCGCGTGGGCTTCGTGGAAAATGTGCCCTTCCCCCTCCCCCCTCCGGTGAACGACACACATGTGGGCCGGCCAGGAAAATCCACCGGCGCGTGTGTCGTGTGTCCACCTTTCGACGAGGGTTGCCGCGCGCGGCTTTCACCCCGCCCCCCCCCCCCCCCCCCCGGCGCGAGAAGGGAGAACCGTGAGCCACGCCGGCGAGCACAATTATCGGGGATTCCCGAGCCGATAGGAGGCAACAAAGCGGCGCGGCACCGCGCTTGTTCAATTGCTTCGCGTTTATCTAAATGATGTTCCCGTTTCGATTAATGG
>NW_027587553.1:0-1246 GCF_028453695.1 Augochlora pura
TTCATAATAATAATAATAATAATAATAATAATAATAATAATAATAATAATAATAATAATAATAATAATAATAATAATAATAAGTAATGTTGGATTTTATATGGCAGGATAGACAAACTAGTGTTACCGAATTTATTTTCGCAACTCGTAATGTTTTAGGAGAAGACACAGAGTTCTTGTGCATCGTCGTTACGAACCTCGATTTCTCTATGTTAACCCTCTCAGTGCCGGAGGGCCGATATTATCGGCCCGCGCCGCAGTGGCGAAAAGTGCCTATACTTATACCTTTGTTATTTATGTAATTTCCAATGAATTTAGAAAAATTGGCATCATTATGCCATTCTCGATTTCGTCCTTAATGCACTGCTTTTTGAATTATGTAAATATTGCTTTTTGTTTGGTTTTTATGAGCATTTTCCCAAACCCTAGTACGACCGTAAAATTTGGCTTTTCCGTCCGGCACTACGAGGGTTCATTTATTGAATAGAATTCTCATTTTGGTAACACTTAGGGTTGGTTGAGACACGCCGTGTAATTTAGCCATATGGTAGATAGTTCTAAGTAACTTACTGTATATGGAAATAATGTTTTAAACGAGTATAACCATTTCGTCGGATTTATCTAGTTCACTCGCTGATATCTAATGTAACAAATCCGGATGCATTTGTTTAATCGAGTTTATTAGTTGCGAACATAAGAGGACGTAGGAATTTCACAGCATGATTATTATTAGTAATACGAACACCTTTTTATGTGCGCATTAGTAGTAAGTATAATCTATAAGACACTGGACTAAATAAATAAATAAATTTAAATATTAACTCTGCAATGTTATCAGAAGCGAGGATGTTCAGCTTGTGTATTACGATCATATTGTCTTCAGTTTTGTTTTTATTTCACCATTATTATTATCATTATGTTGAATTTTTGTAGAATTATTAAAAGAGCTTTTCTCCTTCTGATATTAAATAAATAAATAGGTTTTTATGCATTATCTGTTGTTGTCCAAGTATTAACTCTCTTTATTCCAGTGGAGGCGCCATTAAAAATTGCTGTCTCTCGTTTCGAAATAACTTTCTTAACAAAATTTAAATTATTAAAATCGCGAATGTTTCATTGGTCACAAAGTTCGATTTCACATACATAAAATACACTACAAAATAGAAATAGATCACGAAAACTATTTTAGCGTTAATTCGACGTTCGCAAAGGGGTTAAAACAGTCGCTAACGAGGTGAGAGAAAAAA
>NW_027587554.1:0-1246 GCF_028453695.1 Augochlora pura
CCCCCCCCCCCCCCCCCCTCTCTCTCTCGCTATAGAAATTCGGGGAAACTCTTCTGCTCTTGGTCAGCTCGATCATTCAACTGGTGATCTATGCTTCGTAGCCTCTGATCTCGGGGGTTGCAAATTATTATTCATAATTGTTGAGCAATCATTTCACAAAATTCAGGTCTTTCGCTGCTAATTACTTTTTTTTTACTACAATAATTATTTCGTATTTATTGTGATTTATAATTCTCATTCATAATTGTAACAGAAATTACAGAAATTGTAAAAAACGAAACGTTTTCAACCCCTTCTTGGACCGTTCTTCTTTACAATTACAACGACTAGAACATTTTCATTTTTCTATAATTTATTAGAAGAGAAAGAAAATTTATATGTATTGCTTGTTTATATTCACTTGAATAAATAGTATTTTATTCCGACTTAAAAGAATCTAACAACTCATTACTAGAAATCTTATGATTGTTAATACAGTGCGGCTCGCATTGCGCCCATGCGTGCGCAACTCTGGTACAGGGGTTCAAGTAAGGAGAGCTCGATGCTTTCGCAAAGGTAAAAGTACCTATTATGGAACGCTTTTCAGGGGGCTGTAAGATCATCATCGATTCGATTACAGTTAAAAAAGTATTATCCATGAATATTTATACTATTATACCAAAAGTTTGATGTGTACAGATAACGCAATAAACTTTCAACTGTTAATTTAACATGGATTTTATACCACGTCGCCGTGTTACGTATTCAATGTCCCCATTTTGGAACGGGCATTTGAACTGAAACGCGTTTGCCAAGTATAAATCGAGACAGCGACAAAACTGAAGAAAACGAAATATAGCAGCACCTATATTAATACTTGGAAACATTTGTGAATGAATAAATATTTTTTATACAAACGCTACTTACGCGAATAAATTTACAAAGAGCACCGTTAAAAAATATAAGTCGAATTTTTACATCCCCTTTCATACGGTCTATCCATTATCTCTATCTATTATTTATTGTATCGTTTGTGTCACTGTTTCGAGAAGGGTGCGCAATCGTGGGGTGGTTCCAGCTTATTCGCGAAACAATGCTAGGCGACCGGGATCGGTATCCGTTCGACGCGCGGACAACTGAAATTCAAACTCTGTGAGAAGCTGAGACGAGCGCGAGCGATTTTATTTGCCGTGTCCCGACGCCCGTGAAACGGTCGCGGGCCACCGAAATCAGGACCAGTTAGTCGAGATTTATGATTTACAACAAT
>NW_027587555.1:0-1246 GCF_028453695.1 Augochlora pura
TACTTCGACACTCGCTTATACTTCGACACTCGCTTATACTTCGACACGCGCTTATACTTCAACACTCGCTTATACTTCGACACGCGCTTATACTGTTTGCTACTCGGTGAGAGAGAGAGAGATGACCTCCGGAGAAAGTCTCCGCGTGTCCGCGTGTACCGAGCAAGAGCAACGATCCGCGAGAAACCTCCGTTGCATACGAACGACGCGAGATTAATCTCTTTCTCGTTCGCGTATCTCGCGCTCGTCCGTTTTCTGTATTCCGTACCGGCGCCTGCTTAGTCTCGCTCTAGAACGTTATCTGGCGAGCTTTATCGTTTCAATGGCATCGATTGTCGCCGGCGAGACGAGCTTTTTTCCATCGTCGCTTTATCGCCCGATTGTTCATTCGCGGGCGTCACGTCGAGAGGATTTTCTAGTCCCACCGGAGTATCTAGGGACATTAGTTTCTTGATTTATCTGCTTTCATCGTTCTATCTATCGGCGACTAATCTCGTTAACCGTGCCACCAAATGGCTTGAGAGGAACGAGAAATAGACCGCGGATTTTTCTGCGAGATAAAACTTGCCTAGATCGAAACAGATGAGTAGAGTATTGTTTACTCTGTTTCTTAAATAGTTTTAATTGGTTGTAAATGGTGCGTCAACAGTTTCAGTTGTGTTTAATGTGTTTCGGGTTCCATCCGTTCATTTTTGCTGTATATGCGTAAAATCCGCAATTTAATAACGAGGATTATTATATTATGTATAATTGTCTGTAATAATTGTATATAGTATATAACGTATAATTATGCAATTGTATGTATAATTATTACAACATTGTCGATTTTATAAATTCGTAACAAAATGGATGGAATTCAAAGTACAATATACAGGGTGAATTATGTCATTTTTAAATTGTATATTTTAAGTAAAAGTTTTGAATACAAGAGTTGATCTTGAGCTTTATTAAACTATACAACTTCTCTATTTACTTATACTTCTACGGAAATAATTCCCTCGTCAATAAGCAATAAATTTAATAAATTTGAGTATGATGAATCCTATTCGTCAGGTACGCTATATATTATTAAAATTCATTACATCACTCTTTACCATTCACGCGACTCATTAATTAAATCCTGTACACATTAAACACGTATTACAACAAAGAACGAATCCACAAAAGGTTCCTAACGCAATAAATAAATTGTTGTTACAGAAACGCTGCAACGCCTAGAGCTGTTGCACGGGATATTAAAGTATCA
>NW_027587556.1:0-1246 GCF_028453695.1 Augochlora pura
CGCCCGGTTACTCTTCGCTTTATCTCTTTTTCTCTTTCTTTTTTTTTCTTCTTCTTTTCGTTTATTTCTCGTTTTTTTTTCTCTTCTCATCACTTCGCTTCGTCGACACTACGAAAAATCAGATTCGATACGCCACGACTGGATCCGATCCACACGTGGAAATCGAGTAACCATCTCTCGTTCTTCTCTCGTTCTTTTTTCTTCTTTCGTTTTTGTCACCTCTCTCTCTCTCGCTCTCGCTTTCTCTCGCGCGCGCTCTCTCTCTCCGTCCACTTGTCACGCGTTTCCGCGATCACCGTCGCTGTCGCGTGTCCGGCTAACTACGCCCGGATCCAAAAGAGGTGTGTGTCTTAACGATATACCGATGGCGGTCGGCTCGCTGCCAAATCGGCTTCTCTGCACGACTCGGCTATAATTTCCGTGTTCCGCGGGGGACCGTCCGGATCCGCGGCGGAACCGGCGGATTCAAAGCGTTTCGAACGGCGGCCTCGCGTCGATCGTCGCGGGAAACGGCCTCTGCCGTTCTTAAGAATTTAACTTGAGAATTCACGCGCCAGTATTTACAGTGAAGGCGATTAAGCGTTCGACGATTAACAACCGAGATTGTGTCGACTTTGATAGCCGAGTTCGGTGACTCGCGGGGAACGGGCGAATTTATTTACACGCGCGTCGGACCGGAGATCGGTCGCTTCGCACCCGAAAATCGCCGCGTCTGGGAACAACGCTGCACGAGCGTGGAAAACGAGATTTTACTAAACGAGGACTACGAGATGCCAAGACCTCGAGACTTTTGCGATAAGGGTCGGTATTTTTGCGATAAGTTTCTAGCGGCGAGGGTTCGATACGCAGGTTAAAGAGTCGAAAGTAATGCTCGGATCTCTGCACGGCTTCCTGTCGCCGCGATTTTATAAGAATCGGAACAAGAGGTGAATTCATTTTACCAACTCCAGGGATTTTTCTAATAAGAGTAAAATGTGTCTACTGTTCAATTTTTCCCGACGCGGACGTAATATTGCGATTTAAATGGCCGTGCATGGAATAAATCTGTGACGTCGTAACGAATCGTGCAGTAACGTGTTCGAATGTCGGGGAGAATTTTATTTGAATGATTTATCTAGATACAAATTTATCGAATTCAGATTTTATTCGAATTAATTTTATTTCCATTGAATTTTTGGTTGAGTAATTCTTCGTTCGAGCAGGGTATTTATTCGAATTTGATTTGACTTGAATAGGGTACTCATTC
>NW_027587557.1:0-1246 GCF_028453695.1 Augochlora pura
GAAATGTTAGTTACGATTAGCTTCCTTTGGCGATTGGAATGAAAAATGAAGTTTAAATGATGCAAAACAAAGGACAGTGAAAGAACAAAAATGGTTGGCGTTTCGCACCTTGCACCGCTAGAGGACTCGTCAGTAAAGTTTTTCCAGCGGACCCTGCCTCAGACGCGAGGATATTGAAACAACAGTTCGCGTGACATATACAAATCGGCAGCACCTCGAGCACTTATCAGAAATGTGACCGACTGTTGGCAAACATCGAAGGCAGCGCATTTGTAGTTTGTAGTTGCTGATATCACGGGAAAGAGATGGAACCAAACTACCTGCATAGGCAGCGGTCGTATGCCGGTGTACGTAGCTTCGAATCCACTGAACTGCTGAACAATTACTCCACTCCTTTAATTGTAATTTTTATTCATGAAAATATTTTTAATATACTGGTTACATTCTTCCGATTAAAATGATACCAAACATGTCGTACTTTACATTTTATTTATTAATTATACGTATCGAGTAATTTATTTTATGTATCAAAGAAAATATTAGTAAAACCGAAACCGTACCATGTATGAAATATTAAAGATAATGCTAGAGAAATGCCATTCCAGTTTATTTTCGACTGTCTTCCAGACTAAGCAGCCTCCATTTAGAGACATTCAGAGTAGAGATGCTTTGCTTTAGATACATTCGGACTAGAGGTGCTCTGCTCACGAGATGTTGAAAGTAAAAATGCTTCCATTCAGAGATATGCAAAGTGGAGTCAGTAGTAAGGAGACACTACCGGCTTCCCTCCGTCGCGCCGCGCACTATACGGGGGTTAAAAATGTAATTGTTACGCAGCATATAATATTGTCCAAGTACAACTTGCACTAATAAGTTACACTAATTTATGGAAATACTGTTGCACATCGAAAACTAGTTTAGATTCAGGGTTATAATGACGTCGAATACAAAGGGTTAATATATAAAATATAAAACAAGTGTCAATAAAAATTGTGTTATTAAGTTTAACAAATAAAGTATTAACTTCGAATGGGTTACATTGTTGAATTTAAGTAAGAAATTATTTTATGTCCCCATCTGCTCCGAGCAGCTGCAGTCTTCCGAAAATGCATTAGATCCCCCAATCTTTCCCTTTTGTTGCGTTACGACCCACAGCTGGTCGAACCCCCTAAATTCTATTTCCATGGCATGTTTAGTCAAGCCGGGGCGCTTTTCCGAGTTTATTGTCTGCCACGGTCAGTATTTC
>NW_027587558.1:0-1246 GCF_028453695.1 Augochlora pura
ATATAAGTGAGATACAACTTAATACCCAAAGATATAGGAGAGATACAAGAGAACACGAGGAAATTTATGTGGATATAAGTGTGGTAAAACATGATATCCAATTATATGAGGGAGATAGAAGAGGATACAAGGGAATTTAAGTGTATATAAGTGAGTTACAACATAATATGCAAGGATGTACAGAGATACAAGAGGATACAAGGGAATTTAAGTTGATATAATTGGTATAAAACATGATATCCAGTTATATAAGTGAGATACAAGAGGATGCGTGGGAATTTAAGTGGATATAAGTGGGATAAAACATGATATCAATTATACGAGAGAGATGCAGGAGGATAGAATGGAATTTAAGTGGATATAAGTGGGATACAACATAATATCCAATTATATGAGAGAGATAGAAGAGGATACAACTGAATTTAAGTGTATATAAGTGAGATACAACAAAATACCCAAAGATATAAGAGAGATACAAGAGAACACGAGGAAATTTAAGTGGATATAAGTGAGTTAAAACATGATATCCAATTATATGAGAGAGATAGAAGAGGATACAAGGGAATTTAAGTGTATATAAGTGAGTTACAACATAATATGCAAGGATGTAAAGAGATACAAGAGGATACAAGGGAATTTAGGTGGATATAAGGGAGACAAAACATGATATCCAATTATATGAGATAGACATTAGAGGGTACAAGGGAATATAAGTGTATATAAGTGAGAAACAACATAATATGCAAGATACAAGAGAAGTGCAAGAGGATACAAGGGAATTTAAGTGGATATAATTGGCATAAAACATGATATCCCATTATATGAGAGAGATAGAAGAGGTTACAAGGTAATTTAAGTGTATATAAGTGACAAACAACATAATATGCTAGATATAAGAGAGATGCAAGAGCATACAAGGGAATTTAAGTCGATATAAGTGAGATAAAACAAGATATCCAATTATATCAGGTAGATAGAAGAGGATACAAGGGAATTTAAGTGTATAATGCGATAAAACATGATATCCAATTATATGAGAGAGACACATGAGGATACAAGGGAATTTAAGTGTATATAAGTGAGATAAAAGATAAAGTCCGAGGATATAAGAGAGACCCAAGGGGATACAAGGGAATTTAAGTGCATATGAGTGAGATACAACGTAATATTCAAGGATATAAGAGAGATGCAAGAGGATGCGAGGGAGTTTAAGTGGATATAAGTGGGATAAAACTTGACATCCAAT
>NW_027587559.1:0-1246 GCF_028453695.1 Augochlora pura
TTTTTATTCTTGGATATTATGTTGTACCTCACTGAGATCTCCATAAATTTCCTTGTATCCTCTTCTATCTCTACTTTGACCTCGGATATAACGTTATATCTCACTTATATACACTTAAATTCTCTTGTATCCTCTCCTATCTCTCTTATATTCTAGGATATTATGTTGTATCTCACTTATATACACTTAAATTCCCTTGTATCCTCCTCTGTCTCTCTTTTATTCTTGCATATTATGTTGTATCTCACTTATATCCTCTTAAATTCCATTGTATCCTGTTCTATCTCTCTTATATCCTTGGATATTATGTTGTATCTCACTTATATACACTTCAATTCAGTTGTATCCTCTTCTAACTCTCTTTTATTCTTGCAGATTATTTTGTATTTCACGTATATACACTAAAAGTCCGTTGTATCCTCTTCTATCTCTTTTATATCCTTGGATATTACATTGTATCTCACTTATATACACTTACATTCCCTTGTATCCTCCTCTATCTCTCCTTTAACCTCGCATATTATGATGTATCTCACTTATATACACTTAAATTCCCCTGTATCCTCTGTCATCTCTCATTTATAGTTGGATATTATGTTGTATCTCACTGAGATCTCCTTAAATTTCCTTGTATCCACTTCTATCTCTCTTTTATTCTAGGATATTTTGTCGTATCTCACTTATATACACTTAAATTCACTTGTATCATCTTCCATCTCTACTTTAACCCCGGATATAATGTTGTATCTCACTTATATACACTTAAATTCACTTGTATCCTCTTCTATCTCTCCCTTAACCTTGGATATTATGTTGAATCTCACTTAGATCCACTTAAATTCCCTTGTATTCTCTTCCATCTCTCCCTTAACCATGGAGAGTATGTTGTATATCACTTCTATACACTTAAATTCCCTTGTATCCTCCTCTATCTCTCTTATATCCTTGCATATTACCATATGTTGTATCTCACTTATATACACTTAAATTCCCCTGTATCCCTTCTATCTCTTTTATATCATTGGATATTGTTACGAGCACCGGATGGATGACCGGTGCCGCCTTAGAATTCGCCCTTCAAATAAAAGACGGCAACGGGGTTCAGGGTCTTCCGACCGAGCTGAACTCTGGCAGTTGCGATTTGATAGTGAATGCGCGACGTTGAATTTAATTTAATCGATATTGTAAAATTGAATTGAATTGTAAAGAGTTGTAAAGAGTTGTGAAAATAAATTGTCAGTTCATT
>NW_027587560.1:0-1246 GCF_028453695.1 Augochlora pura
CCAGTGTTTGTCGGCCTTTTTCCCCGTTAAGCGAAGCCTGAAACGAGCACCGATGCGGGAGAACCGATTGTCCTTTTCCGGGGAAGGGACGGAAAAATTCAACGATGTTGGGGGAAAATTTGCGTCCGCCGCACTACCTCTTCCTCTTTATCTCTCTCTATCTTTCTCCATCTCTCGCTCTCTCTCTCTCTCTCTCTCTCTGTCTCCCCTGTTCCATCTTCCTCGCCTTCCTCCAGTTTCTGCGGAGAATGGTCGTCGCATAGGTTGTTCCGTTGATTTTGTATTCGGCGAACGTGGCGGCGAAGTTTCACGGGCGATCGAGACGTCGCAGGGAGGAAATCGGCAGTTCGGAAGATATTTCAATATATCGGGGTAGATGCGCGGGAGACCTTATGGTGATTCTACTGTTTCAGATATTTCTCCCGTGCGATGGAATCCCGGATATATCCCCGGGAATCCGCGCATCGTTTACCATTTCCTCTTTATTGCGTCTCGCCGCGCCATTCTCGCCTTTATGGACGGATTTCGGGACTATTGAATTAAACACTGTGCCGTTTCCACGATGCTCTTCTCTCTGTGCTCGGAGCGAAACAAATACACGGCCGTCTTTGTGAAATCATTGCGAAGATTGCGTTGCATGGACCGACTGCGGCTATTTAGGTGTTGATTTATTTTTATGGACCTATCTGGGAGAAACCACGCACAATTATTGTGATTTATTGCGATTTACTGGACGATTAAAAATTGTTCTTCAGTTAGTAGAATACGACTGATTCATTTACGTATACTTGTAAAATACGATATTAAAAATAAAGCGTAATGTATTGATTTAAATTGTGTAAGAAAGTGTAAAGTATTATCTTCGAGATTTTCGTGCGATTGCAGGCTGTGGATTATTAGACAATTATAAATAAAAATAGTGAGCTGGTATGTTACGAGATAATGAATTAGCTGAATGTCTTATATCATTTATAACAGTGTCTTGTAATTTTATCTAAACCGAATTGTATTATTCCAGTTTAATTTAAACCCTTCTTACCGTTAACAAAATTAATGACAGCGTTACTTGAAACCATTTCGCTTAACAAGAAATATATTTCAACGTTAAATCAACTTCCAATCGTAACAATCAGACTTCGTGCGATGTAAAAATAGCCTTGATTAATTGATAATTCAATTCAATGAATACCAATAATTTAAAAATCCTCTCGTTTCGTCAAGGTTGTTGCGATGCAGCGCTGATCAA
>NW_027587561.1:0-1245 GCF_028453695.1 Augochlora pura
TCCTGCATCCCTCCAAAATGCGGAGCGCTAGGTGGATTAAACTTCCAGAGCATTCCAATCTGGCTGCATTTTGCATGCATTTCTTTGAAATTACAAGCCGCCTTGAAATTTTCTTTCAGCTCGCGGACTGCCCCGACGAAATTCGTCCCATTGTCACTGAATAGGCAGGACAGAATTCCTCGTCGGGCAATAAACCGATCGAGCTCGGCTAAGAACGAGCTCGTCGTATAATCATGCACTAGTTCGATGTGTATCGCCCCTGTAGCGTAACATACGAATACAGCAATATACGCTTTATGAGCCGTTTTCCCTCGGTCTGCGGAGTCGCGAACTCGGTATGGTCCAGCGTAATTCACTCCGCAATTCGAAAATGCTCTCGCCGGTCGGCTACGCTCAGGTATCAAATCGTGCATTATTTGCGTAGACGTTTGGCTTTTCCAACGTACGCATCTCATGCACTGATGAATGACCGTTCGTGTTGCATTTCGACAGCCGAGGATCCAGAATTGCTGCCTTACTGTATACATGGTTAACTGCATCTCTCCGTGCAACGTGTTTCTGTGACACTGTCTTATTATTAGTGTCAACACGTAGTGCTTCGGTAAGATTATGGGATGCTTCGTTTCCCACGGCAGCGTCGTATTCTCTAATCTTCCACCCACTCTCAAGATGCCCTGGTCATCGATAAATGGGTTCAGATTCCTGAGATCAGACTTCGCAGGTGTTTAAACAAGCTTTCGGTTTTTATTTCCTCGGAAAACCGCCGCTCTTTTATTTTTGGTCCGGATACGAGGGATATGGATTAGAGTAAGGAGATATCAATCGGTACAGTAATTTTATTTCCTTCACGAGCCCTGATACGGGCTTGCCGTTTATTTTATATCCCTGGTCTGGAAATACAATCCTTTTACAACGTCCTTCGTCGTCAGGGATTCGGCCAGCACCGCTACAGTGGTAGTATAGCCCTGGCTGGTTTTATTTACGGCTGCCTTGGCGCAGATCAGTTCCTTGGGCGCCTATTGACAAACGTGAAGCTGTTTAAGCTTTATCGAGAGACTTGTATTTCGGTCTTCGGCAGCAATCCTTGCTCCGCTCGAAATCACTCTCTAATCAACTTTCTCAAAAGGCGAAGAACGTACTAGATGGACGATTTCTTCGACCTTTCCAGGCGACTGTCTAAACTCGAATCTTTTGCAGTCAGCTGTGCGAATGCCGTGCTATCCTGATTAGCCGGCACGCGGCGCT
>NW_027587562.1:0-5915 GCF_028453695.1 Augochlora pura
TTCGACCATCATACTCATCAAAACGGCCCTTTTCAGGGCCAACAAATTTTCATACAAAGGATACTGTTCAATCGATGAAACCCAGTTGTTTCTCTACATATATGTATTTTCTAGTGATAAAAATCCCAATGCGTGTTAAAATTTATAGTACATTTTATGTACTTGTATGCATATGTTATTTCGTCTGGTTATGTCAGGTTATGTCTTTTTTCTATCATATAAGCTTATATAAAGTGTACATTAAGTGTTAACTTCTTTCTTTTAATCTTTTCATTTTTCTGTTCTTTTCCACGGCTAAATTCGTTTGTTCCATCAGCAAAAATATTCCTTAGGACTGAGAAGCAATAATTAATGCTACATGACGTAAAACCGAATTACGAAATTGATATTTTTTATGTGTAATATCTAATCTACAGAGCCAACATAAACAACCATTTTTGTTTTTTATAATAATGTTTTTTGTTTAACAGACTCCTTTATAGGAAGTTATTGAATCCTGAGTTATGATAGAAACAGTGAACTATGGATACACTCTTATCCATTTTCTAGAAACAACACGATTTGTTCAAAAAGAATAGATTCATTACATATCAACTCCACAAAAATCATGTTACCAGACAATATATTTTGGAATTAGGATTATATTTGAATTGATATTGCGCCACGTTATAAAATGTTTGGTGGCCCTGAAAAGGGCCATTTGAGTTTATTTCTTGTTTCGGATAATAATTTTAAATTTATTTTCTTCCAATTTTTCCTGATTTACGTACGATCACCTTCTTCGGTTTAGGCGCTTTGGTCCTAGCTGTAGGTCCCTTGACAATTATCTTAGCTTTGGCAACAGTTTTCCCTTTTGATCTAATTTTGTTCAATGCAGCAGATTTCCTTCCAAGAGGTTTCTTCGCGACTACCGGCTTTTTGACAGCCATTTTAGCGACTTCAGCTTTCTTTATAGGCTTCTTCCGCGGACTTTGCCCTGTTGCCGTAGTAGTAGATGAATTAATCGAAAGTTTAAAAGATCCAGAAGCACCTTTGCCACTAGTTTGTACAACAGCACCAGATGTCAACGCTGTCTTCAGATAACGCTTGATAAATGGAGACAACTTGTCACCATCAATTTTGTACGTAGTCGATATATACTTCTTGATGGCTTGAAGGGACGAACCTTTACGATCTTTCAGCTCTTTGATGGCAGCATTCACCATCTCCGAAGTCGGAAGATGCGATGACTTTGAACGCAGAGATTTTGCCTTCGACTTTGCTGCTTTTTTCACTGGGCTGGGGACCAATGATGGGTTTTCGGAAACTGCAGTGTTTCTAGAATTGGCCTTGTCCTCCATTGTTAGCAGAATATCGGTGAAGAATTTTTTCGATCGCAGAAAAAAATAGAAATATAGAATCACTCTATATTTTGTTTGTTGTGTGATGAGTTACGGAGGCTCCTGCCTGCCAGAAGTTATCGGCTTATCAGGTAATTGAGGTGGATATTGTCAACAACTTTAGGCGAGATTTGTAACTTTGATATATTCCAAGAAAATTTTCAAAAAACTTTGATGATAATTCCAGAGGTACGGAACCACTCCACTTGTACCAAAGTTTATTTATTTAGCAGATAGCAAAGTGCACCGACCATGGAGAGAGACCGTTGCATTTTGTCTGCCTACTGCGACGGGTGCAACCAACAACCTGCTGAACGAATTTTTCTGTAATATCTATTTCTTTTAAAACCGTGTACGGACCGGTCTTAATTATTAACGTAGTATACACCGGTACGTGTGTATTATTTACTTTATGTCATATTTTGGAAGTATATATCTGCGATACAACGTATTAACATTTCTTTACTCGATTGGTCATTCGTGACGAGACTATATTCGTTACGAAAATTGAAAAATTATTACTTTTTATGAATTGTTTTAGATCTATTTTACATAGTATAAAAAGAAAATAAGTTAACATAGCATATGTGATCATCCATTGATGCATATGTGCATGAAATAGTAGTAAAAATGACACGAATTTGTATGATTCATGGTTACTACGCATCTAGCATAGACTATACACGTACTTTTGAATTGATTTTTCTATATTTTCGAGATTATAGTAATAATTTTCGACACTAATGTATATACTACGTATGGACACTTTCGATATTTTATATTTTGACACGTATGTACTTCTTAGAGTATTCAAATGGAATGAGAGAAATAACTTGCGTAAGCTAAGAAAAATATGCTCAGTATCAACACTGATCCGTGATCACGACTCAACTAAGAAGACCGATGTTAAAAGCAGCTGAAAGAATTTCCTTTGGTCGAGGGAGAAAAGCACAGCTGCATGTGAGAACAAAAGAAGGGAACCGGAATGCGCTCCCCTCTGAGGGCCAGGTATAGGGTGGTCGTACATCTGTTCCGTTCCAATTTACCTACGTTGGGCTTGCTCTATAACACTCCGCCAGCCATGTTTATACTAACTGCTACGAACTAAAAATTAAAATCGATATACACAATTGTTCACATTATAAGTTAGGGAAAGTTTATAAAACAACTATAAAGGCTACATAATTAATTCATAATAAATCAAAGTAGTAGATATGTACTCATGTGTTTCAAGTTCCAATATTTCTATGGTACTAAATTAATGTCGTTGTTGGTTTTAAGTTCATATTAACTGCAATGGAACTTATTGAATTCATGACCTAATAACGATATGGATAAGACAAAAACTTATCAAATTTTTCAGGATTTCGTGTTATATTTCCGCTTCTTTATAAAGATCTAATAAAAATACTTTTACCAAATAGGATAAGTTCAGTTTTAGTTGACGTAAGTAACTATATTTTGAAACTAAGGTTAATATTAATAATTAAAATCTATGAAACCCTAAGCAGGATACGTTCTCATCATATTCGTATAGTTTATTCGGTGTATGGCTCCTGGTTTGAGAATATTGGGGCCCTGAAAAGGGCCGGTGCGTGTGTCAACTTCATCAATGTTGAACGAACGGGTCCTACGTTAATTAAGCTCTTTCACCGCGGATGCGACGAGCAAGCTGAATATCCTTAGGCATTATTGTTATTCGCTTAGCATGGATAGCACAAAGGTTGGTATCTTCAAAAAGGCCAACAAGGTAGGCTTCGCTGGCTTCCTGGAGTGCCATCACAGAAAAGCTTTGGAAACGTAGGTCGGTCTTGAAGTCCTGAGCAATTTCATAAACCAGACGCTGGAAGGGCAGCTTCTTGATTAAGAATTCCGTGCTCTTCTGGTATCTTCTGACAAGAAGAGCAAGTGTTCCAGGGCGGTAGCGATGCGGTTTCTTCGCCAAGGGGAATTTTGTTTTGATTTTATAGGGTATTCTGTTTCTGTCATATAGTCCAGTGTCCCGGATTAGGGGGTTAGGATAATTAGTAACTGCATATCTTGAAATCAAGTTAACTAGGTGGGGGAAAATTGGATAGTAAACAAAATATTTTTCTGGTGCTACGATAAAAACCCGCTCCCCGCTTTTCTATTTAGAAAGTTTTATTTACTTTACGCATTCTCATCACATTTTTTACAAATTACAGCATTTTGTATTGCACATTTTCCAAATACGTATTTTTTACATTTTATACAAATTTTGTTAGTCTTATTGACTTTACAATATCTAAGTGCAGGAGAAACGTCCTGCACTTTTGAGCAACTCGCCTCCCGCGATCCGGAGGCATGTGGATCAAGAAAACCTACACACTCCAATCGTACAACCCAAGATAACCCAGGAAAATATGGATACCATCGACGCATCCATAGTCACAAAAAACAGGTTTGAAATCCTAGCGGTTTTCGCGGAAGCCACCGAAACCTCCTCTCCTAAACCTTCTCGCCATTACTCTCACCTCTTCCCAACTCACAGGGAATACCTCAAACTAGCAACAACCAATATCAACACCTCCCAATGTTAAACCTCCCCTCATTTATGTCAACAATTTTAAAGGTTACATTCTAACCTTATCTAAAAATCTGCAAAATCAGTGCTTTAGGTGTCAAGCATTTGAACACTCAGCAAATAACAATTTTGGTGCGCAGGAGTGCACCAAAACCCGAGACACCCCTGCCACGTGTGCAAACTGTCAAGGCGATCACACCGCTATCTACTCACCCTGCCCATCCCTTCTCAATCACCTCAAGAGGAAAAACTCCACCTCCCCTCCAACCCCCTCACACTCCCACCCATACCCTCACTTCACCCCCACCAAAAAGGTAAACCCTCTCATATAGGGATGCCTCAACCGGACTCACAATATCCCCCCTTCAGTAAACGTATAGATAGTCGATCCGACCTTTGTTTGGAGCGCATCTACCTTCGCTAAACTCGATAGCCGATCCAAGTGTCAGTGAATCTGCAACAATCTTCAAAAGTGACAGTGAGCGTAGCAAAATTGAGAAACCAAGGATCAGCATCCTAACATCGCTGGCGAGGAAGCGACCGGCGGTTTTGGAAAAATCCCCCCAGCTATCCGGAGGCATGTAGCTTACGAAAACCCATCTCACCCACCGGGTACAACTACGACATATAAAGAAACAGCCAACTACCAAGAAATAGAAATGGACTCCATCTCCAACGTGCCCATCAAAAACAGGTTTGACGTACTAGCGGCTTTCGCGGAAGCCGCTGAAACCACCACCCAAACCTCCTCGACCAACCTAACCCCAAACGTCCCTAGCACTTCACAACCCTCAGGGATTACCCTCCCACAGCAATCCACCGCTACACCCCCGAATATCAAACCGTCTACGTCGACAACTTTAAGGGCGACATCCAAACGCTTGCAGAAAACCTCCACCAGAAATACGACCTCAACTTTACACTCAAGTATCTTAGTAACAAGGTGAGAATTAACCTCCCTACCATCATCGCCCACCGAGACTTCCTTACTAAATTGAAAGAAGGTAACCGTCAATTCCATACCTTCACTCCCAACAGTGAGAAAACCCTTAATGTCATTCTCCGAGGTCTCCCTCACAATATCCCCCCTTCAGACGTTCACATCAGAAGTAACTTCATCACACGTTCACATCAGAAGTAACTTCATCAGACGTTCACATCAGAAGTAAGCATCAGAAGTAACTCACCGCAGGACGCAACGGATAAATCGTAGCTATCTTGAAAAGTGACAGTGAAGTGCTCGAGAACGATTCCCGTAAAACCAAAATACCAAGTGACCAAAAGCGCGGTGAAAATTACACTAAGGAAATTAAAATAGCTAAAAGTGCAGACGAGGAAGCGCCCTGCACTTTTAAGTGACTCGCCTCCCGCCGTCCGGAGGCATGTAGACTTCACATCATCCACGCAGATAACCACGGTCGTAACCACGCCAGCCACCTGTGCCATGGATACACACACAACAACCATACCCACCAGTAACAGGTTTGAACTACTCGCGGCTTTCGCGGAAGCCAGCGAATCCACGGCAACCACCTCCACCCCTAAAAATGCCACCCCCAACCTCAATTCCACCCTCCCCCCGGGACCTAACCAATCACAGTCAAACTCTACTCCTCCACCCAATGTTAAACCACCACCAATCTATGTCAACAACTTTAGAGGAGACATTCAAACCCTAGCCAGAAACCTAAACGGAGAGTATGGCAACGACTTTTCACTCAAATACCTTGGAAACAAGGTAAGAATCAACCTGCCCACTATTGCAGCCCACCGCGACTTTATCTCGAAACTAAAAGATGGTAATAGACAATACCACACCTTCACTCATACAGAGACGCCCTCGCCGGACCCTCGCAAATCCCAACCACTCACAACCCTGCCGCCTCAAGCCCACCTGACCAGGAATCCTTAGCTGGTGCCCTCTCCCTTTATAAGGAACTTGCCTCACTCTGCGATTTTAAACTCATGATCCACTCAGCTCGAAGACGCAG
>NW_027587563.1:0-1245 GCF_028453695.1 Augochlora pura
AACAACTGATTTCAATTGTTTCTGAGAGATTAGATATCTGCCAATAACATTCAGTTTATATTGCTTCGAGTTTCATTTAATACACCTGTTTTTTACTCTGTTGAATATGTCAAGTTTTGTGGTAACTAAGCAGCATCTGCGGGAGATTTTAGTTTTCTGCTTTAATTGGAAGAAAAATGCAGCTGAAGCACATCGAATGCTTGTTGAAGTCTATGGTGACAATGCTCCAACTGATAAATCATGTAGGGAATCGTTTCGACGCTTTAAGAATGGTGATTTTAGCGTTAAAGACAAGCCTCGCTCTGGGCAGCCAACAAAATTCGAAGACAAACAATTGGAGGCATTACTCGATCAAGATCCGAGTGAAACTCAAGAGGAGCTTGCAGCATCATTGGGAGTTACCCAACAATCAGTTTCCGTACGATTGAAATCCATAGGAATGATTCACAAGCAAGGCAATTGGGTGCCGTATGAACTGAAACAGAGAGACATTGAAAGGCGATTTTTCACTTGCGAGCAGCTGATTCAAAGGCAGCAAAGTAAGGGGTTTTTACATCGGATTGTGACTGGGGATGAGAAATGGAAAATACTACGCTATACCAGGTCAATCATTGCCATCGACCTCAACATCTCATAATCAACAACTCAAAATATTCATGATACGAAGGTCCTGCTGTGTATCTGGTGGGATCAAAAGGCTGTTGTATACTATGAGCTGGTACAACCTGGCGATTCCATTACGGACCATCAGTATAGGCTGAAATTGATTCGTTTGAGCTGAGCATTACGACAAAAACGACCGGAATACGATCAGAGACATGACAAAGTCATTCTTCTCCATGATAACGCTCGGCCTCGTGTCGCAAAAGTTGTGAAAAATTGTTTGGAAACGCTCAAGTGGGATATTTTACCGCAACCGCCGTACTCGCCGGACATTGCTCCTTCTGATTACTGGTTGTTCCGACAGATGCAGCACGATTTGGCAGGTCACAGATTCACATCTTTCGCAGAAATTGAAAATTGGCTTGTAACTCGGATCGCCTCAAAAGACGAGATATTTTTTCGAGATGGAAGTCGAAAATTGCCTGAGGGGTGGGGAAAAGTAGTAAACAGCGATGGACAATACTTTGATTAATCCGTTAATTCATTTTGTTCTCGAAATAAATCCATAAAAAAACCACAAAAAAACGGGCCGAATTAATTTGTACTCCCAATATTAATCGCGTGCATATGCGATAATTATTT
>NW_027587564.1:0-533 GCF_028453695.1 Augochlora pura
CTGTTTCTGCAGGTGTTGAGTTGAACTTCAATGAAAACAAGTACTTTACACCAGAATATACAATACATGATGTTGGTTATTACATTGAATCTGAGAAATCTTGACATTGATCGGTCTTATTCTCGAAATATGATTTAGGCTTGATAATGTATGAGAACGACATTTCGGTTGGTGACATGACTGTTTCTGAAGGTGTTACGTTGAAATTCAATGAAAACAAGTAATATGCACCAGAAAATGCAATACATGATGTTGGTTATTACATTGCAGTAGAGAAATCTCAAGATTCATCGGTCTTCTTCTCGAAATATGATTTAGGCTTGTTTATGAACGAAAACGACATTTCAGCTGGTGACATGACTGTTTCTGCAGGTGTTACGTTGAAATTCAATGAAAACAAGTAATATGCACCAGAAAATACAATACATAATGTTGGTTATTACATTGCAGCAAAGAAATCTCAACATTTATCGGTATTCTTCTCGATATATGATTTAGGCTTGATTATGTATGAAACCGACATTTCAGCTGGT
>NW_027587564.1:633-1245 GCF_028453695.1 Augochlora pura
GACATGACTGTTTCTGCAGGTGTTACGTTGAAATTCAATGAAAACAAGTAATATGCACCAGAAAATACAATACATAATGTTGGTTATTACATTGCAGCAAAGAAATCTCAACATTTATCGGTATTCTTCTCGATATATGATTTAGGCTTGATTATATATGAAACCGACATTTCAGCTGGTGAAATGACTGTTTCTGCAGCTGTTACGTTGAATTTCAATGAAAACAAGTACTTTGCACCAGAATATACAATACATGATGTTGGTTATTACACTAAAGCAGAGAATTCTCAACATTCATCGGTCTTCTTCTCGAAATATGATTAAGGCTTGTTTATGAACGAAAACGACATTTCAGTTGGCGACATGATTGTTTCTGCAGGTGTTACGTTGAATTTCAATGAATACAAGTACTTTGCACCAGAAAATACAATACATGATGTTGGTTATTACTTTGAATCAGAGAAATCTCAACATACATCGATATTCTTATCGAAATATGATTAAGGCTTGTTTCTGTATGAAAACGACATTTCAGCTGGTGACATGACTGTTTCTGCAGGTGTTTCTTTGAAATTCAATGAAAACATGTACTTTACACCAGAATATACAATA
>NW_027587565.1:0-1245 GCF_028453695.1 Augochlora pura
ACTTGCTAGCAGAGTATTCTAATGATTAAGGAACTAGAAAGAATACAGTTATTTTAAACGCATGCCAAATTGGATGAAAAGAGACATATATATCTGCTCAGTCTTCTACATCAGATTTGAGAATTGGAAAATTAATGATGGTAACAGAGCGACTATTGCACTTAGATGTAAACAACATCCTTCTGAAACTTCTTTTTCTCTCTTTGTCCATGTTCATGCAATTTTCTATACATAAAGACTGTTTTCAAATTTTTGCCTCTTCTTAATTTTTCCTTCTCTTTGGTGTGTTCTTAATGCTCATAACAATTATTCCATTTTTCTGACCAAGCCAAATTGTTGTCTCTTCTTTTGTTATGTATAAATTTTCTAATAAATTTTTAATAATTTGGTACCTTGCATAACTATGCATAATAATTTTGTAATTCTGGGAGCATCTTTGTAATTATCTTTCGAATACTTCTTACTTACAATATACTTCTCTGTATCCTCAACACAATCCATTATTACAACATGGTATTTGGTACAATCCAACTTTTTAATGATATATGAATAGACTGCGAAATAAAGCAATCGATGTCTCTACCATCTCGCATAGAGGACCATCCTTTTTCAAGAAAGCATATAAATCGTTGTGTTGGCTAAAATAGCTTTTCCATAAGTCCATATTATAAATCACATAATTAATATTATAAAAGAAAAAATATGTGAACAAATCTGAACGGACCTTTAAACGAAAAACATAAGTTAGGTTTCATCCCTGTTACGGGCTCGCACACTCTGTGGTATTTAGTGTTACGTTATCACGTTTCATGAGCGACGCGAACATAGTCACTAGTTTATATTACGACCGCGCTATTAGATTATACGCTTTCAATTTATGGCGACAAGAGGGAAGTTCGAATGTAAATACAAATTTATATCGTATATTTATATAGAGATACAGTTTCGGCCGAGAGGAATAACTGAGAATATGTAAGGAGATAATGAGAGAGTTCCCACGAAATTCTTCGCTGAGCCTTTTTTTTTTATCTAGCGAGACTAATCGAGGAATGTAGAGAAAGTCACGTAGCCTCTCGTAAGACCACTCCGATTTCACGTGAACTAGACGAGTCACAATAACAAACCCGGATCTCTCAAGTACAGGACGTCGTAAATCTTTAGACAAGGACTTCTCGGAACCCTCTCTGACCTCTCTCTTTTACTCAGTCCTCGAGCCGAAATCTTCGCGCGCGGCACACCCCCACA
>NW_027587566.1:0-1245 GCF_028453695.1 Augochlora pura
TTTAGACCGAACCGTCTCCTTTTTCAAACTTTCCACGTCTTTTCTAAATTCAGTTCTTCTGGTAGATAATATAGGGTTTTCCAGTGAAGGCGGCTCGATCTTGAAATGGAATAAAATGGGCTGTGCATGGAGGTATTAAAGAATTTTTTTATTTATTTGAAAGACTCATTTGAAACACTCATTTTGATGATACAATTTTTTATCATTTCTCGCATCCGTCCCAGATCGATGTCTCCGCCTCGAAAATATTCCCGGCCTAATTTGCCGCGAGCGCTCGGAATCGAACGGGGGCCTCGAAGCCGGCTATCGCTTCCCGTATTTAACAAACACCGCGCGGCCGGTTCCATATTAAATTACCAAGTTTGCGAACGCGGCCGGCTCTATTCCCCGTCGATCACGAAAAACTCTCGTAATTTAATCCGGTTTAATACGGCGAAATTGCGCGAGCGCGAGCGCCGAACGTGTTGTGTAATTAGACCGCGGTATTTCGCGACGGAAATTAGCCAGCCGAAAATTATTAAGAGAAGTCAATGTTTGCGGGCGAGCTCGCCGGTAGGAGCGACGCTATTTTTATTTACCGATACCCCGCGACTGCCGCCTAGCCCAACCGGCGCGACACCAGGATTAGGTCGTGCAATTTTCAGTAAGGACCAAGCGAGCGCCGGAGGCTGTTTTCATACGTGACCTATATATTCTACCTTTTCTACGTTCGTTGTTGACTAGCATGACCTTCTTCTTCTTCTTCTTCTACCTGTCAGAGGATTTTTGTGTTGCATGATTTAGGGCTGAAATTTTGTCCAGGATTGCCTTTGGATGTTGACAGCCATTGTGCTGGATTTTGACGAGGATTATGCTCCAGTTAGCGAGCTTTTCTTAGTCGAAGGTAGAATTTAGTAGTGACAGGGCTTGCTTCGAAGGACCGTGAACCTAGTATTAATTTTTTATTTATTTTTTTTCACAAATATTAATGATTGAGGTTTTAGAAGGCGTGTCATTATGACAGGATAGATATCTTAACTTGTTGGGTGTGGCGATCGTAGGTCAGTGACTATCAAAGCAAAGGAGGTCACTAAAATTCCGATCACGTGATAAGATATAAAGCGATACTTCACCTTAAAAATTCTATAATTATAAAAAGAAACAGATAAATAATGAGGAATAACCAGCTGTCGTTGATTCAATTTACCAACAACACGGCCCTTAAAAACTATAATTAAACAAGGCTTAGTTAATAAATTATTACAA
>NW_027587567.1:0-1245 GCF_028453695.1 Augochlora pura
CGGCTAAAGAATATCTGTCTAGCTGGTATAAAAATGGAGATTGAAGCGGCGTTTCTTTTTCGCCGGGGCTCCGCTTCCATTATACTTTTCGTTCTCTCTACGCCGTTCACCCGCGATCCCGGTTCACGTGCAATCCCATAAGACGCGAGCCGAGTTTTTAAACCATACGCGAGGAGGCGATGGGTCGAGTCTGACCCGGATTGCTTAGGGAATGAGGTTTTCAGGAAATTGACGCAATTGTTGCTTCGTTTTATACTGTTTTATTGTGTAACAGGATAATAATTTAAGTATTATGAAATTAGTATTATTATATTATATAATTCCTTTTTTACTGTCTTGTGTTTTAATTAATTAAATCTGGCGAGAAATTGACTTCCAGATATATGGGATATAGTTTTATTA
The DNA here is from genome assembly GCF_028453695.1 of Augochlora pura. Taxonomy (NCBI): domain Eukaryota; kingdom Metazoa; phylum Arthropoda; class Insecta; order Hymenoptera; family Halictidae; genus Augochlora; species Augochlora pura. The sequence continues at coordinate 403 of NW_027587567.1, forward strand.
AGATATAATGGAATATAGTTTTTGACAATACTGGCAGGAACAATTACATTTACTTAAATATTTTTTTAAATTTTATTATCACATAAACTATAATATAATTTGTAATTTATTATATATCATATTATAATTCAGATTTATTATATACCTAATTAAGAATTAGTTACACTTAAGAAAACATCCTTTCCTGTTACTATACTTTTACGAAATTATTTAGCACATTGGGGGTGGCGATTGCCCTCCGACCATGGCAACGAAAGGGGTTGGGTTCGTGCAGCGGAGCGTAACAAAAATTCGTGAAACAAAAAGTCAGGGAGACAATTTCGTGTACAAAGTGCCGGATACCTAACGCAATCTGTCCGTCCGTTCCGTTCGGTCCGTCCGTCCGTCTGTCTCCGTCCCGTACGGTATGAAACGCTCGAAACCGAAACGTCCCGCGCGGAAATGACGACGCGGATGAATGCGGGTCAACCGCAAGCGGCGAGTAGACGCGCCATTGTCATTCGGGGAACGGCTTCTACATTGTGATCCTGCTGCGAACCTACGCGACCTTGTAACACATTGTCCAACGTTGATCGTTACGGCGATCGCTGGGATTAATGGGGAGGGAGATTAACACACAGGAGAGAGAGAGAGAGAGAGAGAAATAGAGAGAAAAGAGAGAAAGAGAGGCAAGGGAAAGATAAAGATTGAGATAAAGAGACGGACAAGAAGGCAAAAAGAGAAATAAAAAAAAATAGAGAGAGAGAGAGAGAAATGAGAGAGACACACACTAATTAAATTAAAGAGAATGAGAGAGGGTGAGACAAAGAGAAATTCAAAGAGAATAAAGAGAGTGGGAGAGAG
>NW_027587568.1:0-1245 GCF_028453695.1 Augochlora pura
GTGCTTAGTTCTTGGGTCGACATTCCGGAAAATCGTGCAGTTTTACAGCGCTCGGCGAAACGTGCGCTCGATTCACTAGCCTCGGGAAATCTTCGACGTTCGAACTATTTAACCCTTACGATGTGCGCCGGGAACGGCGAATTTTTGGGTGGGGATGTATTTTTGTTAAAACATATTTCAATAATCAAAAATCTGAATTTTACTATATTAAAACAATATTATTTATTTTCTTGAATCTGACTTGGCATAAATATCTAATAAACATTGTCTAAATAAAAAATAACAAAATATTTAATAATCAAGTAAGGTATCAAGCGCCTCTAGGGGCCCTCCGTATCACAAAGCCAAACTGCGCCGGGCGCCTGAAGGCGCTCTCAGTATCACAAACGCAAAATTTCTAAGCGCCTATAGGCGCCCACAGTAGCCAAGGGGTTAAAGTAGCCGGCAACTCGTTGTGGACAGAGTGGAGAATTTGATTCCTTATTATCGAGATAATGTAGAGATAACGTAGATAACAATTTAAAGTAAAAATTCGCTTGAAGAAGAAGTTGTTTGCTATCGAATCTGGCAAAAGGAAATACATCGAATCTGAGCACGCCGGTTATGATGGAAATTTTCCGAGAGCTAATTATATTTCTCACGTATTGTTTGTAATCGGACTTCGTTCGAGAACGTGAGAATATTTCTCAAAGATATTAATAAACGTTTCAGTTCGTCACATTTTCGAGTAAACCTATTTCTTCAGTCTTCCGGCCTGCTGTATCCTGAGAAGGTGTAGTAAGTAATAAAGAACAATGAATTTTGAAAGGAGATACTCCTTCTCGAAGAAACTCGCTGGATTTCGCTTGATTTGGGTTTTAGCAAAATAAAAATTATCATCGACGATTGCGACAAACAGAAGTCGGATAGAAATTTCTTTCCGTCTGTAATAATTTAAATGTATCAAAAATAATACGCAGATGTCCTTAAGTTTTAGTTCTATTTTAATTATACATTTTTACCATAAAGACATAAAATACGAATCTAGTTATGAGTTTAATAGTATTATAACAATTAAGTGCATATCGAATTTTTATTTCGAAACCGGCTAAATTGCACGAATAAAAACATTAATTAATACCTTCTCTAACACTTCGTTTGACAAATTGCGATTGCCATTGAAAATTACATCGATAATCAAGCATTCGCCTGAAATATTTTAATTAATACGTCACTTATTTAAATAGATTATAGAAATCACATTCA
>NW_027587569.1:0-1245 GCF_028453695.1 Augochlora pura
CACGCGGGCCGGTTCACCGATGAATAGACCCCCCCCCCCCCCCCCCCGGTCGTTTCGGGGGCGAATCTCTCGCGGATCCGACGAGGACCAACCCCTTCCGCCGCGCTGAACCACCGTTCACCCTAATTATCGTTCCGTCGTGCCGCTACTCGCCGGAGGCGGAGAGAGCGTCGCGTCGCTGTTCCGCGTGGAAAATAAATGCCGAGAATTAGAGCGGTCCTCTCTCTCTCTCTCTTCTTTTCTCTCTTTCTTTCTCTTCCTCTTGTTCTCTCTCTGTCTTTTTCTCCTTTTCTCTCCGTCTTTTTCTCTCTTTCTCTTTCTCTCTTTCGCCGTCTCTGTTCGCGCGGACGAATCGCGGGAAATAAAGGTCCCGGTGAGCGTAAAAGGGAGGCCCCCGTAACCATTCCGAGACTTTTACTGCAGAGAGTTTTCCTGATGACAGGAAACATTACTTACACGTGCATGCGGTTGGATGTGCGCCGCTTCGGATCGTGAAATTAAGTCCGGCGGCACGGAGAGGCCGGCTTTTCATTCCGCGGTGCGTAAGGCTGGTAGGCGGGTAAGTATGTATATCGAATCACGGACCGGAAATGTCGCGGCGACTCCTTTGCTCTCGATGATTTACGCGCGGTTTTCGCGAACGCCGTTTTTCGCTATCTCGCTGACAGGTTTGATGAATTTTAGTGACGTTTAAGGAAAAATATAGATTTTCTAAATTAATAATTGATTTTTACTGATTTAAGAAGGTTACGGATGGCAGAAGTGGAGAAGTTGAGGATAGTTAATAGATATTGTAGTTGAGAGGATGTTTCACCCTTTGCTGTGCTTTGACTAGTCTCAGACTCGTTTTGATAATAATTTGTTAAGTATAGATGTTATTTTTAAAAGTCGAAATAAAATTCTGTCCTTTTGCAACTAATAATTATTATTTAATCGTTGGACTAAATGCAGGCAGACTATGCTAATATTCACTTTAATATACACTGTGCTAATATTCCCTATAATATACACTCTGCTCTAATATTCTATGCTATTATAATTATATTATATAATTAATACTATATTCTCTATTATATGCTATTATAATTTATACTATTCTCCCTTAAGAAATTATTATAATACAAAAATCATTCAATTATTATTACTATAAAAGCAAAACTACTGCGACGAATTAAATTTGAGAGTATTTCGCCTAACCCATCTTCTTCAACATATCCCGCTTATCGTGCTCTATATTTTCGCTCG
>NW_027587570.1:0-1245 GCF_028453695.1 Augochlora pura
GGTTAATAGCATATAAAAATCGTTGCTATTTAATCCTTTGCTTTATACTTGCTGTATAATATCCTGTCAGACTATTTCTAAAGACTTCGAACGGACAGATAATTCTTCGCAACGACGATAATTGCGCGAGTACAGGCTTCGTCGACCGCGACTTGTCGCCGCTAAATCGTTGTAAATTGCACATTGTTACGCAAAAATTTGTTGCGAGAAACGAATTCATCGTTTTTCAAGGTTGTAGCTTTCTCTTTCAAACGACTCATTCAGCTGTAATGTACGATCATTTGTGACGCGTTTTATTCAGCTTCGGATAAAAGGTGTACCGCCGGGGCGTTACACGATCGAAACGTGTTCCTCGGTTCTCGTATATCGCCGGACGACAAAAGAAATTCAGATTCAGTTGTCGCCGGTAATCAAGATAACTTGATTTATCATTAAACGCGATAGATATTAAGCTACCGGTCCGGTAAAGAGTTAAGCGCAATCGTGAATTGGGTTCGTTTATTCTTGCAATGGTATCTTACTGTATATCTTACTTACTCCGGCAGGATATCTTACTGTGTGGAAATCGGTAAATTGAAATAAGTAAGCAAATTTGAAATAAACGGCACACGGTGCGTTTGAATTTCCAATTTTCTTTGGTCGCAGAAACTTTAGCTACTGGATTAAGAGGGTCGCCACGGTGCTCGACAAAATACTCGATTTTATATGGGGGCGCGACCAAGTTCGCCGAACTTTTGGCCGAAACGAGACCCCGGCCCCCCCGGTTTCGAACTTCGACACGGGTTACAACGCGTTGAAGGGAAAACTGGAGGAAAATCGGAGCCGGGAAAAATTGTGGAAAATCTGGGGGAGCCGAGAAAAATTGTGGAAAATTGAAGGGAGCTGAGAAAAATCGTGGAAAGTCAGGGGGAGGTTAGAAAAATCGTGGAGAATTTAGGGGAGCCGAGAAAAATCATGGAAAATCCGGGGGAGCCGAGAAAAATCGTGGAAAATTCAGGGGAGCTGAGAAAAATTGTGGAAAATCCGGGGAAGCCGAGAAAAATCATGGAAAATTCAGGGGAGCTAAGAAAAATCGTGGAAAATCCGGGGAAGCCGAGAAAAATTGTGGAAAGTCCGGGGGAGCCGAGAAAAATTGTGGAAAATCTGGGGGAGCCGAGAAAAATCGTGGAAAATCCGGGGGAGCCGAGAAAAAGCGTGAAAAATCCGGGGGAGCCGAGAAAAATCGTGGAAAATCGTAGGCAGCCG
>NW_027587571.1:0-1244 GCF_028453695.1 Augochlora pura
AGAGAGGAAAGCAAAGCGCATCGAAGCAAAGCACATCGGAGCAAAGCAGAGTGCAAGGGGCGCCCCCAGAAGCGTTTACACGGTTCGGTAAAACGGGGAGCGCAGCCCTTGCTCCGGCACAGTGCTAATTAGAGAAGGACGCGAGGCTCGTGGCCGGCACGTGTTTAACCGGAAACTGCTATAGACCATGACAAACAGCGCGTTTCCCATCGCTCGTGCGCTCCTTCCGGTCGCCTCTGCATGGGAGATCGCCTCCCCACGATTAAATCGTCCACTAAAAACTTACTGTCGCCGTATCGAATTTCTTTATGCGTGCAACCTACTTTTCGTTCCAATTCCCACCGATCTCTCCGCGTGATTTCAATCACTACGATGTTAAAACCTATTATTCGGTTGGCAATTAACCGATCGCCGATTTTGTTAATAGACGAAATTCGATGGAAAAGTTATGTTAGGTTATGTCAGGTATTGGCTTTTTTAGGTTTTCATTATTCTGGCTGCAAAGATACGTTTGCGAGACTGTTGTTTAGGAGATGCGGCTATTATTATTATTATCATCATCATCATCATTATTATTATTATTATTATTAAAAATTATTATTATTATATATTATTTTTCTTTTTCTATATTATTGAAAATTAAAGTATTCATCAATAAGCAGTGAATGCAGAGATGGAAATCAATTGAAGACGTTAGTATTTTGCAAAGAAAATCTTGAAGGCCCCGGCATTATTGTTTAATGATATCCGCGCAACGTGTTCCATATTTCATGCCGATTTAATGGAGAGCCGAGAATACTAGGGAGGACTTTAAATAAATAACTATAGCCGTTCTTTCTCGACAAGTTGCACGTAAATGGCGACGCTATGGAAAACCGTACGCCCGAGAAATGGCAGGAAAAAAGTAGTTGAGAAAACATGATTCCCTTCTTCAAAACCGATTATAATTTTTGCGAAGATATTTTTAGACGTTTTTTTTTTTTTTTTTATTAGTTATTTATTGTCGCATCATTTTTAGACGTTGTTCAATAGATTTGTTTGGCCAAAGTGAGAGGAAATTATTTGGTACAATTTTAAAAAGTGATAAATTTGGACTAATTTTTTTGATGTAGGAGAAATTTGAAATAAAAATTGGTCAACTTTGACGGAGGATAACTCGGTGAAAAATCATCGGAGGATGATGATCTTTTTTTTTAATTGAAGCTCGAAGCTTCTATTTTAAGAAGGTGTTTCTCGATTTGAAC
>NW_027587572.1:0-1244 GCF_028453695.1 Augochlora pura
TTTAGACCGAACCGTCTCCTTTTTCAAACTTTCCACGTCTTTTCTAAATTCAGTTCTTCTGGTAGATAATATAGGGTTTTACAGTAAAGGCGGCTCGATCTTGAAATGGAATAAAATGGGCTGTGCATGGAGGTATTAAAGAATTTTTTTATTTATTTGAAAGACTCATTTGAAACACTCATGTTGATGATACAATTTTTTATCATTTTTCGCATCCGTCCCAGATCGATGTCTCCGACTCGAGAATATTCCCGGCCTAATTTGCCGCGAGCGCTCGGAATCGAACGGGGGCCTCGAAGCCGGCTATCGCTTCCCGTATTTAACAAACACCGCGCGGCCGGTTCCATATTAAATTACCAAGTTTGCGAACGCGGCCGGCTCTATTCCCCGTCGATCACGAAAAACTCTCGTAATTTAATCCCGTTTAATACGGCGAAATTGCGCGAGCGCGAGCGCCGAACGTGTTGTGTAATTAGACCGCGGTATTTCGCGACGGAAATTAGCCAGCCGAAAATTATTAAGAGAAGTCAATGTTTGCGGGCTAGCTCGCCGGTAGGAGCGACGCTATTTTTATTTACCGATACCCCGCGACTGCCGCCTAGCCCAACTGGCACGACACCAGGATTAGGTCGTGCAATTTTCAGTAAGGACCAAGCGAGCGCCGGAGGCTGTTTTCATACGTGACCTATATATTCTACCTTTTCTACGTTCGTTGTTGACTAGCATGACCTTCTTCTTCTTCTTCTACCTGTCAGAGGATTTTTGTGTTGCATGATTTAGGGCTGAAATTTTGTCCAGGATTGCCTTTGGATGTTGACAGCCATTGTGCTGGATTTTGACGAGGATTATGCTCCAGTTAGCGAGCTTTTGTTAGTCGAAGGTAGAATTTAGTAATGACAGAGCTTGCTTCGAAGGACCGTGAACCTAGAATTAATTTTTTATTTATTTTTTTTCACAAATATTAATGATTCAGGTTTTATAAGGCGTGTCATTATGACAGGATGATAGATATCTTAACTTTTTGGGTGCGGCGATCGTAGGTCAGTGACTAGCAAAGCTACGAGGTCACTAAAATTCCGATCACGTGATAAGATATAAAGCGATACTTCACCTTAAAAATTCTATAATTAAAAAAAAAAACAGATAAATAATGAGGAATAACCAGCTGTCGTTGATTCAATTTACCAACAACACGGGCCTTAAAAACTATAATTAAACAAGGCTTAGTTAATAAATTATTACAA
>NW_027587573.1:0-5907 GCF_028453695.1 Augochlora pura
TTTATTTAAGTAGCGAACGTTAATGTAAACTATGTGCGTACGCGGTAAATTAGTATTACATTGTAAGAGTACAAGGATGCCGAACCAAGAACTTGTACAATGTTCAATAAGTTTGCCTCCATGCTTAAAACTTGCTAAATATGTAAATCAATGTAAAATTATTCAAGGAATCGAGTTCCACGGTAGCTTCGCAATTTATTAACGAGAGTGTAATTGCAATTTTAAACGTAGAAGAAAGCGAGGCAGATTGTAACACAGGGGAAATTATAACACAGTTGAAATTTCTTAATCGACAAATCTGACAATACAGTATTGTGAACAAATGACTTATCAACTGCACTGGTGTCGAGGTTATTGAAACAATTTGCTATCACATTTATGTCTTAAATCGGTAGTTAATTATTGACTTAATAATTAAGTGAATATTTAATTATTGAATCAACAATGAATCAGCATTATAATTCGTTTGTATTTTTGTCTCATTGTTGTAAAGGAATCCATAGACATTACATTATTGTTAGATCGTGTAGTATATGTCAGATTATTACAGAAAAAATTACTTGTTTGGTTAAATTAAACGATTATTTTATCAGTTAAAATAAGCATAATTTAGGTTGAACACATTTTTGCAAATTTTCAGCAAATTTTCTTTTCTACTTGAAGTTTGCTAGGATTAAGAAACTCAACATTACATATTACCTAACCTAATAAAATGTGTGTACGTTTTGCTAATTTGAATTTTATTTTCTCGTCTGCAAAGATGAAATGTGAGAAATCAAGCTAGTGGTAAGTTGTAACAAACAGTTTCTTCCGAAGATGAGTCTTCCTGTATCCTTTGCACCGATTCATATAGCAGAAACAAACGAAGTCAATATTTGATTATGTGCAATCGATGTAAAATGCGGTCACGCGAGAGCTAGGCCAAGAAAAATATCCGATACATCTGTTATAATTGCAATTCTGCAGCGAGTAATCACTTACGGTTTAATTCATACCATCAAACGTTCAATAACGATGTTTACTCATCTTATAACGAATACGTTTTATAGAATCGTTTATATTTCTGTTTAAACAAATAACACACATAAGTTACAATTTACCATAAATACTGTTAATGTTTACCTCGAGCCGGAGTTTATTGTAACAAACGTTCCAATTTGTTAAAAATGAGGTAAAATATCAAAGTATTAAATATCTTGTCACTTCTTTTTATCCCAAATGTATTAATTACAATTACATATTGAATATTGAGATTCATAAGAATTTGTTAAAAATTATTATTATTATTACTATAAGAACGATGTACATATTTCTTTAAAGAAGCAGAAATTTCCAGCGAAACGAATACCAATTTGGGGTAAGAAAATCAATCCCGACTGCACACGCACCACTGCGCTTTTCAAAGAAACGTGATTCCACTTTGACATTTTTCTGCCGGCTCCAGCATTTCCGGTGAAAGAGTTTTGACTTGAAACAATTCCGCGAAACACTCATCGATTTAATGTTGTCGTGCGCAAAACGTTTCCAGATATCCCGCTTCGTTAAACGCCGTTCGAAATTATTTCGCTGTACCTTTACACAAGTAGTAGTTTCCTTTATCCGATTATATTCAATGAACAATGTAAAATATCGCGAAGAAAAAAATAGAATCACCGTACGTTTCACCGTTGCCCAGTTAATTTGCGATAAATCGTAATTTCATCGGAAGCGAGGCGGGGAAATATTTAAAAATACGAAAGCGGAGGACGGTTGTACCGTGCGAAACCGATTTCCACGCGCACGAACGAAACTTACTGTTTGTCCGTTCGCATTAAAACCGTTTTACTCCGAGCGTGGGTTGCATGTAAAGGGAGCCGAGGTAAAGGTGGAAGCAATATCGCGATCAAATATCCGAACACGCAGATCACGCATCCGTGACTGCGCGAAGTCATATTTAAATCGTCCACCGATAACTCGCTTCGCAAAGGCAGCGGGCACGGTCAAATTTCCAGTCCCGCGGTTCCGCGGCACCGTCTTTGTGTCCCCTAATCCTTACGACATCGATACGCCCCTCTAACGGGTGAACTCCCATGTAAATATTAATAACGCACAGGGGCAAGTAAACTTCGGAACTATTAGTCGCTTGGCATGGCGGGCACATACAGGCGGAAGTATATTTAGTGGTCGTTATATTCGAGTTAACGTGGTGAACGTCGTTAGGCAAAGCCGGCGAACGTAAACTTGCCGGTCCGCGGGATTGTCAGAGGACGTTATCGATCGAATCGCCGCAATCGATGCTGTTGTCGCGGCCGATCGGACCAGGGCTTCTTCGATATCGCGTGTTCCTCGAGATCAATTCCGTGATCGCGGCAGCGCGCCGCGCCGGATTTATTATATCGCGAGCAAAGCGCTCGGACCGCGCCGATTCGACGATATCCGTTGCTCGATCGTCGAATAAAACGCGTCACACGAACGTTCTACGATTCAACGCGATCGTTTGTTCCGAACTTCCTCGAACCCATCGTTATTGCTTTCGAAGAACCACAAGCTGCATCCGCTCGACGATATTTAAAAACAAAATTTAACTGCGAGATGGAGTGACTTTAACACTAAACTTACCGAGCTCGAACAGTGGCTATGGGTTCTGCTTTAGAAAAATGGCAAGACTGGATTTATTTAGACTTTCTGCCATTTCTATTATAATTTATGCTTCAGTCGTGATATGCGTTTAATAGTTTCGTATGTAAAAGTCTTTATAATCTGAACAATTTTATAAGAAAAAGTGTGGAATCGGTCGTTTTGACCGACTTGGTAGATTTGGTAATAACACTTTGCACTCGAGCGGCGACTCTGCGACGCCATTAAAATTGTTGTAACACGTTCCAAAATTATTTTTATAGATATTAGATTTAAGAAATTGTTGAAAGTGTAACTGTTACATGCGTCACACGATTCAATTTCATATGTGTAGAATAAATTTTGCCATATGGTTAATTTGTCTCCAACTGTCCTGATATATTCACCTGTTAGCAGTAGTGACCAACATCTCAGTTTAAATATTTTTATTGATTTTTTTAATGGCTCTAGAGACATATCATGATTCATGACATTCATAATTCATGGTTAAAATTGGGTCAGGTAGATTCTATGACTGGAAATAGGACGAAAATCAAGAATAACGAAATTGAATGAGAAGCTCCGTCCTCAAGGAAATCAAATTTAACTGTCGGTCGAAGACATACATTCTGAATATCTTTACTGGAAATAATAAACTAAATTTAACGGAAGATACAGTGATGATTTTAGTATCTTATGTTTAATGTATTCTCCGATCGTACCCCAATGGTAAGTACGCCCTGGCATCGTATCATGTATGCAAACGATCGTATTAGTGAATGTAACCGATAATGATTAGTTATTAATTAAGTACACGTATTCTTATGATATTTGAATCCTATTATCTCATTTCCTTTTTACAGTATTTTTTCTTCTATATTTTGTTATATCATTGTAAGTAGTGAATACATTTCAGATGACACACCTCGTAAATTATAATACACTGAATAATAATTATATTATCAAAAATATATTATAACACAGAATTTAATACTATATTTATAGTGTATTATATACTAGTTAGTTGATCAAAGAAACCATTACTTGCAAGAGAAATAAATAATAACCACACTTTTACATTAGAAGAATATGATTTCTCCCTGTTTCTGTCTCAGAATTTCGCAACAATTTCAGTTTTAATTATAGGTTTCTTAATGTAATGGGTCTCCACATGGCCGGTATCTATTAAATTCAACGTTCAGAGATATCCTTGAAATTATTAGAAAAATAAAGAGTGGACGAAGAGAGTTGATTTTTCTCTTATCTTTTTATTCTGCAAACGCTTTCAACGAAAATAGCGGAGAATGTTTGATGTGTACTTTAGAAAATCTTGGTCGAAATAAGGAAATAGTATCACTTTAAAATACTAATCAGAAAAAATATGTAATAAAAATGTAGACTCTTCGTATCGTATTTTTTCAAGCATAAATTACTATCCTTGCAAAAATATAATAATTCTAACTGAAGTAGAAATAAACTTAAGAATTTTTTAGCTATTACGTTATAATCGAATCATGAATTGAATAACCGAAAAAATAAAGAAGTTGGTTGTCCGAATAAATAAATGATTCTATATAAAACAAATATTTCTGACATACTAATACTTTTCAAATGGACAGATTTTCTCGAACAGGACATTTCGTACATTTCACGAATGCGTGAAGAATCAAGGTGATTTCAACACGTTAATTTTGTCAATGGATGTGGAGTGCTATTTTTCTTCGGACCACGGTATTCGGATCCGTTTCATTGATCAGACTGATTTATCGTTGGCATACTTCCTATTCATCAAAAGACCAGCGTAACCGGTCCCGCGATGACGTTAAAAAATTTAAATTCGAATTGAAATTGGTCGAATTATCGTGCAGCACGATCGAACAGAGCAATCCGGCGCTCGCAATCACTTTTCTAGTAATGTATTTTCGCTCGGTCGGGTGAAATAATAATAATAAAAAAAAAAAGTGAAGAATAATAGGAGCGAGTAATGAAACAGCGAGACGAGGTAAAAAGGGCTGAAGCTAGGCAGGGAAGGCAAAACGAAAGAGGAGGAAGAGGACAGTGGCCGTTTAATTGCACCGGCTACAGGCGACGCATAATATTTTTCCTTGCGTCTCGCGGATATTGCGGCTGTCAATCGGCCGCGTTTCAATCAATATTCGAGAGGAATCGCCGATCCCGTAAATTACTGTCCCCGCTTGGTGGCACCGAATCACGCCCGATCTTGGAAATTGGTTAACCGGCCGTTCTCGAAACCTGACCGTGAACTGATAAGTCGTCGCGCACCGTATGCGCCGTGGACGCATTCTCGCGCGCGCGCGCGCGCACACCTATGCAAATGATTATCAGACTTTCATATTTTATGCAGAACAGAAAGGGAGCGCAATACGGGATGACCGGGCATCGCATTGTCCTAGCTCGTCCGTGCGAGCCACGATAAGATATTTCTAACGTACGAGTCCGCCGGTTGATATATTCGACCGGTTATACTCGATAGTGACTTTATCGTGGCTTTGACGCACAAATAGTCAACGGGAACGTTTGTCTGCGGGGTAGCCGAGCCGCGAAGCGGGAAACAATTGCCTAACGAGCGGCGAATAATTCCTGCGGGATGCTCGGCCACGGCTACCCAGCTCCAGATGATACTTGGAAAGTGGTGCTTAAAAGGCTACTAAATTCGGAACAACATTTCTATGTGGCTTAAACTGTACTCCCGCGAATTGTGTTGCTCGTCGCGCCGCGCCGCGCCGCGCCGCTGTAATGCACGCGCATAAAAGTGCCTCGCCCCCGTCCGTTGTTTGCCCGCTTACAAAAATTCCATGTAAACACCTGCGTTGTCTCACGTTCGCTATCGCCATCGTCATTATCCGTGTTTATTGCGGGGGGCGAACGCGTTTGTTGTAATTGAACGGTCACAGTAAATGAGACTAAGAAACTTGGAGATCAACCGTTCGCCCAAACTATACGAGATCATTTTAATTTAGCCCCGGGATGGCTTTCAGTTTCTCCAGACTGCAGGTGTTCCGACAAATTAGAAATTTTACAGGCAGTTCCACGGCGAGAGGAAATTGATGGAATTTCACGTGGTGCTATGGATGTTAACGTTGCTCATTTTCGTGTACATGCAATTTTAAAGCTGATTAAGATCTGCATTTTACTACACTTCACGGATTAGGGTCGCCGTAAATGCACAAACTTTCGTAGCTCGGTGCTTTATTAAAATTAAAAGGAATACCATTCCGGTGTTAAAGCTGGATAGGTTTTGGCGACACGTTAAAATATTGCTCTCCCGCTTTTATCGTGCCGCGAACTGCT
>NW_027587574.1:0-1244 GCF_028453695.1 Augochlora pura
TTAGAGCCTTAAAGGTTTCAATTTTGTATGACATATGTGAATTATTACTTCTATTTGTATTAATAATGAACGGAGTCGGTACTTGTACAAATTTATATCCATAAAGTATATTACATCGGTGCATAGGGAAGTTTGGTAGTATCGGTATTTTGAGGAAAGCGGGAACACAAAATGAATCCAATTGTTAATAATAATAACTTTTTATTGTGTGAGCGGATGACTGAGGTTACGTTACATCGGTGCATAGAGAAGTTTTGTAGTATGGGTGTTTAAATATCGCGTTAATTTTCGAAGGGAATTCCTCGAGAGAGATACGAAGTTTTTATCGGAGTCAGTTTTTGCCTGAGAACGCTTGGAGTCACGACTCCCGGTCGAAAACACTTCGACTCGGCGACCTACGGGACTCGGCGACCTCGGCAAAAAACGAACGATAACCGATACGAAATCGAAATCGGAGCGGTACACAAAGGACAAAGCAAATTTCACAGCCTTCGTCGAAATTTGCATAGTAACCAGGTATAGAGAGAGGGAGAATCGGCAAGTTAGAACGGTAACGCTAACTTCCCGAATATAGCCGATGAACCGCGACGGTGCCCGAAGTTACTTTCCGAGGCACCTCCGCTCGTCGTGCATTTAGATTCTTTGCTGTGACCTGCAACGAGGAACATCGTTCGCCAGTCAAGTGCCGTAGTCTTCGTGTAACGAAAGGAAAGAGGCCGACCAGAAACTTTCATCTGGAAGCAGCCAAGATCCGAGCTTTCGGTAAGGTTAAGAGTTCGAATGTGTATTCCATTCGCGCGTTTTCTACCGAAAAGCGACTCTAGTTGTGCTGTGCCTTCTCCAGCACAATTAGAGAGATTAGAGCCTACGCTCTAGCCCTCCGCTCGGCCTGCATTATTACAGGGCACGTGTCGAACGATCGGGTCGCTTCAACAATCTTTCCCTGACTCGCTAGGCAGTTGAATTCGTTAAGAGCAACTGTCTTGCATTTCTGTTTGAAGTTTACGGCGTTCGGCGAGGACCTGCGTTTGACTGGCCTCGCTGAATGGTTTCTCTTGGGTGGATCCACACTGATGGGCCATCCAGGGTTATGAGAGCGTTAAGTTCCACACCCACGCTAGGTGAGCAGCAGGAGGTGCACGCCCTGTACTTGCCTAGTTATCGAGCTCCGGCAGTTTTTTAACAAACTGCTCAACGGGATGTATTGGGGTTTGGCATGGAAGTTGCAAATCCTGGTAGCCTCC
>NW_027587575.1:0-1244 GCF_028453695.1 Augochlora pura
CGCTCGCCCCGAAGAAGATTCCGCGGCGAGAGATTGCGCTGATGCCGCGCCGGGATCCGAGATTTCGATAATGCCACGGCCGACGGTATATCCGGCGAATTTGCAAAACTGCGGACTCTTCTTATATGGAGGGACTCCGCGCGGCGCGGCACTTCCGCGCGGACCTGTTCTAACGGGAAATTCATTCAAATAAGGACCGTAAGTTTCCACGGATCCCCGTTGTTAGCCTAACTTTAAAGGCCGCCTTCGCGTCGAATTGTTTCGTCCGCTACATAATCGTGTACCCCGCTGTGCACGCGGCTCGATCCCTAACCACCGAATCTGCTAATAGAAAGTTTCGTCCACGGCGGCTGCACTTTAACCTGCGGATTTGTTCTGGTTTGCTTGTACGACATATCCGCGTTTCGTTCAATTTGGGAAACGTTGAGATCCGAGGAAGAATATATGTTATTAATTTCACTATTTTCTGGAACCATTGCTTTTGGATCATGTGTGTTTTATTTGATTTTAGTCGATATATTATAATATTGAGAATAGAAATAATAAGAATATTAAAAATTATAGTGGTGAGAGTAATGAAACTAGTAAAAATAATGGGAATTATGATAGTAAAAATAATAATGAGAATAATAATGAAAATAACAATAACAATGATAAAAATAAGAATATATATGGTAATCAAAATAACAAGAAGAAGAATAACAATAAAAATGACAATAAAAGTAATGAAAATAAGATTAACACTAAAAGTGATAATAAAAGTAATAAAAGTAAGTATAAAAATATAAAAATGATAATAAAAGTAATAAAAATAAGAATAAAAATGAAAATGATAGTAAAAATAATAAAACTAAAAATAATAAGAGAAATAATAATATTCATACCCCGAAACGGTTTTTTAAATCAAGAGCAAACCTAGCCCAACATTTCCTAAGATCGACAGTGTCCAGAGACCAATCGTCCGCAGATAAAGTAGCATGATCGCCCCCTGTCATCGCGCCAGAGGAAGAAGAAGAATCGGAACATTCGACGGGAGCACATCAGATAGGTCCCGCACGACGAATTACTCACTCATATAGTATATGTAGGATAGCGAGGGGGAGTGAATCGTTTCAGCTGTAGACGATCCAAGATTTTTCTTGCCACGATTAGAAGTCGGAGGAGGGGGTGATCGTAGTAGGAAGAGGGTGCCGGGAACGATAGCGGGAGGTACACGATTAGTTAACCTTTTTGCCTATAATCCT
>NW_027587576.1:0-1244 GCF_028453695.1 Augochlora pura
CGGCTAACAAGATTTTTGAGGTTATCTCGTGCAAATTGACTCTTCACGGAACGGATTTCTTCAATTTTTCTGCAATTATTTTATATAATGTTTTATTGATCCTTGATGTGACAATTTTTCGAAATTAGTTTGTTAATATATATATTGCACAGTTTATCGAATCTTGATTTTTTCAAAATTGTTCCAGGATTATTTTATACAAAATTCTATCGAATCGTGACTCTAGGATTTTTGTCAATTACTTGGCGATTATTTAGTTTAAAATTTTGTGGGACAGAAGGGTGCATCCGCTTGCATAGGACTCAATACACTTGCATTAGGCTGCATACACTTTCACAGGACTGGTATACACTTGCATAAAGCTGTATACACTTGCATAAGACTGTACACACTTGCATAAGACTGTGTACACTTGCATAAGACTGTATAGACTTGCATAAGACTGTATAGACTTGCATAAGACTGTACACACTTACATAAGACTGTATACACTTGCATAATTCTCTATGCACCTGCACCGAGCTGCATAGACTTGCATAAGTCAGTACACACTTGTCCAGGGCTGTGTCTACTAGTCTAGGGCTGCGCGCGGTCGCTTAGGGCTGCGTACACGCGCACATAGGGCTGCGAACACAACGCCGGGAGAGAGAGAGAGAGAGGAGGGTAACGTTGCACCGTCCAGTGTTACGCGCTCGGGTGGGCGCTTGCTAATTGGATTACGTGACACGTGTAGCCCCAAGTCAAACTGGATTAAGGGATAGTTCACCGGGACGGAGGCATGCCATCGTAGACAAAGCGGATGCGACCCCGAGTCAAAGAGGCCACTTTGCCATTCTACGATTAGGTTTGATCGATAGACTGGACCTCCCTCTCTCTCTCTCTCTATCTGTCTTTCTGCACGGTACCGCACGTCCGCGGACATGTCTCTCTACGGGCTCCCGGCTAGGGTCGATTCAATTAGGTGCAACCGGTGTTGCAGTCCGTGCGACACGTTCCTCTAAACTCTCTCCTATAAGAACGTGCTATAGCGCGTGTTCGGCATTACTCTTAATTGATTTTATTCGACGTTATTTCTTTCATTTTATTTCGAAATTATCGACAGAAGATTTCTTTCTTATTTCTCGAGTTTTATAATGTAGAATTTAATATTTATCGGTGGCAAATTTGAATTTCTAGCAATTCGTCGAATAAATTCGTCGAATTTTGGTAATGTGAAAATTGTTCGAGATTACGGTATAAAATGT
>NW_027587577.1:0-1244 GCF_028453695.1 Augochlora pura
TGAGAAATGTGTCCTTGACCTGCGTCCCTTTTTTCGAGAATCCCACCATTGTCCATGTTCCTTTATCAGGTACATTCGATTTCTGGTCCTCGGCAGCGATTTCCATTATGTCTTCTGACCCGATAGATTCTACCTGGGTCCGCGGAGTTGGTACGGCACTGTCTTCCAGTTGTTTTGTTAATTTTGCTACTAATAGGCATAATTTTTTATTTTGTTCTATTAATTCTTGGTATGTAGGGGCCTCTGTTGTTTTTGTGTTTTGTTTAATAGTTTTTCGTTTTTCACTTGAATTCCTCATGATTGCACTCGTCACGATGGAGTTTTCTCTTTTAATTTTTCGCGGAGTTACAATCGGCGATGGGTTGAGCCTTTTGGTCTGCTTTTGGCTTTTAATAATAATGTCTTTAATCTGTTGATTTAATGTTAAACTGGCTACATTTGAATGCTCCTCAGTAACGAAAGATTTTAAAATTTCATTATTTTTTGAAATCACTGGGGGTTCACTTTTGCGGTTCCCTGGGACACGGGCACATTCTGACACCTGTGTTTCTTCTGTGTGTACCCCTCTCGGGGTTTGTTCGCCTTTCACATTCACTTTTTGCTGTATTTAGTATCACTTTCTTGATGAAAACGAAAAATCGATTTAGACGCGGCGTCCTTTCCGTGCCTCACGTCGTTTGTTGCAGCGGAGATGCGCGCTTGTTATTTTACTCGTAACCTGCGGAGCGGTTGTAAAACACGTCCGACTCCTACGACGGTTGACAAGCGAAATGAGATACTGACCACTATACTACCGAGGAATTTATAAACATTCGTTGTTTATGTTAATTATTTAAATTAAATAATGCGCAAGGTTGGGGTTACATGTGTTTGATGGGGCGGGTTTATTATAGCCACCAATATAACTTAGTATTCCGTCTATGTTGGTCGTTTAGGTCTACACTGGACAGTTTGTAGTTAAATCGCATGTTAGGATCATCTCTTTTCATCTTCTTATCGTATGTGATATGTTTATCAAATGTTCTTCTATTGGCGTGATAGATTATCGGGACGTTGTTGCGATTTTGAATGTAACCTTCACTGTCTAGATAGATGAAAGATTCGGGAGGCGTGTAACCAGTTTTCATGGTTTCTGTAAAGTATAATGGGTTCGGATCTGTGGCGGCAAATATGAGGCTCTTGGAAGTTACATTTCGGGTGGCGATCCAGTGGTTTCGGATTAGCTTTAAAATAAATAAATCAAT
>NW_027587578.1:0-1243 GCF_028453695.1 Augochlora pura
CATGCTTTCGATAGTCCATGCGAGCATTGTGGAAATAGCAGGATACATAAAGCTGACATAACATCTGCTGGTCAGCTCGTAATAATTCATTTAAAGATATTTTCTGTTCAGAATCAGATGGTTTCAAAAATTAATAACGCGAACATCAAGGCTGTTCCTACTATGATATTACACATAGCGTCGAAGTCGTACATAGTTATTAGTGCCATTCTGCATCATGGCGAATCTATTAATAAAGGGCATTACACCTGCCTCCTAAGACAAAAGAATTCTAAATGGATACATGCCGATGATGGTAACATTCGTCCGACACGTTGGCCACGAGGTGCCAAAGACGCTTATATGTTTATCTTAGAAAATATATCGCAATAGACTATCATCTTAGAATCACCTTTCTTAGAAAATATATCGCAATCGCAATATACTATCATAAATCATATTATGATATGAAAAAGACGCTCGAAATTTTATTTAAATTTAATTTAAAGAAAGTACTGCAACAACACAACACAATAACAGTAGCAAAAAGAACTGAAATCCCCATAAAAAACATTGCCAGGGCAACGTAAAATAGGCCAAGTAGTTGAGTTTGCTTGGGACTTTGGTTCCCACAAAAAAATTCCAACAAATTAACCCACAAAAAGTCTCCACAACAATGAATTCACGCAAACAAGCATACAGAAGATATCAACGTAAAACAATTGGTCCCCCAAAGGAGCATTCAAATGATATTAGTAAACCCTCCAAAAAACCTCTAAGAATTGTTAATAACAACCCCCCACCCCCACCCCACCCCCACAAAATGGTTTTAAATACAAAAAACTTTAAATTAATGCACAAAAGTAGGTACAATGTTAAACTGCGGAACGATATTAAAAAACTCCAAAATATTGTTTACCATTTAATTTCATTCGAAGGAGGTTTTAATTTCATTCGAAGAAGGTATTAAAATCAAAAGTAGTTGTCCACTTCATGTGTGATTTGATTTCGAGGAAAGTACTGAAATCAAAAGTAGTTTCTCCGTTTGTCCAGAGTACTCCATAACCAGCTAAGTAGAAAATCACGATAAAACATTGATACTGTTACGGCGAATTGTCTATATCAAGTCGCTGTAATGCGTTACTGCCCTGCTGTGGACACCCCTTAAAGAAATAGCTGAAGATAGGGGTTGTCACGGAACTGTTGTGCCGACGGACAAGACAGAAGTGATCGAAGTGCCAAGCGATCGACACATCGTTACTCA
>NW_027587579.1:0-1243 GCF_028453695.1 Augochlora pura
GTTCTTGGTATGCGAAAGCAGCGGAGTGTTCGATGTGATTTTTAGTGTGCCGTGGATTTGGTGCTTGTTTGTGAATTATATTTTGGATGCTTTAATTTTTAATCGCGATCTTTTAGTGGAACGATCGTGGACACGACTGCGATTTTTATGCATTTATGGCAAGGATTAACGATTAATAGACGAGACACGAAACAGTGACATTGTTAGGCAAAAGTAATATTTTATTAGTAATAAATTATTTAGTAATATTATTTGTAACTGGTTAAAGTTATCCAGGAATGAGATGAATATTTACGCAGTTATTGCTGTCTGCAACTTATGAGCAAACTCGTTAGTTTGTATGAATATTTGCGATCTGGTTGTTACCAAATCAGCTGCTAGTTTTTAAACAAGAATCAGCATTGTCGGAAATATATAAAATAATAGACAAATATATTTAAACACATTCTAAAACCTAAATATTTTTAAAACCATATAAGGGTTAAATTACTAGATGATAGATAATACCAATTTTTGATAAAATTATAATTATGTAAAATGACAAGGAAAAGATATGATAGCGTTCATCAAACTATTATAGATCACAGCGGTCCACGACTTTTAGAACGCATAGAGACCTGCAAAATACGCCGTTCACATTGTCGCCATAAACTCGAACGAAAAAGTTGAGAAAACGTAATTTTTTGTTTCATTCTGTGCACATGTCCATCGAACTGTTATTTTAGCAAGGCATTGTTCGCACATTGCTCCGATAAACTAGTTCTCCTACGTCTGAAAAAAATTCAACCCGTTTCGTCCGATTTTGAGAAGGTTTTGGAACACACATATTTGTCCACTGTCATAAATATTATACGACGATAAATATATATTAAATAAACGATATATTAAATACACGATATATTAAGTAGACGATATATTAAATACACGATATATTAAGTAGACGATATATTAAATATACGATATATTAAATAGACGATATATTAAGTAGACGATATATTAAGTAGACGATATATTAAGTAGACGATATATTAAATAGACGATATATTAAATATATAATATATTAAATAAACGATATATTAAATAGACCAACGTCGCACGGAATAAATTATACAAAACAAATCCCGTGAAATAAATCACAAGGAAAAGAAACATTATCGCAGCAACAGTGTAACATTGTTAAAAATATTAGAGCTCCACGGAATCGCTGCACAGCAAAGTATCGAATAACAGTAGGTATCAGTTG
>NW_027587580.1:0-1243 GCF_028453695.1 Augochlora pura
GCAAAATAAAAATTGTCTGCATTAATTACAAGATACAAGAGTTACGTAGATATTTATTTAATTTCTTACTAATTTTAATAAGTTGAAAATAGTTGAACAGTATTTTTAAGCTCTTTTGGTATTTTTACGATTTTATTCTTGATAATTATTATTCTTAACATGAATGCATACAATTCACAGTCTAGTAATAATATACATATATAGTAATATAAGTTTAACCACTATAATGTCCTACCTTCGGATCATTGTTATTCAATGACACTCGTCATTACTACATTCAACAGATCAATATCGGGACGAATAGTGGGCAGCGTTTGGTGGTTCTTCACTCTGATACTGATCTCTTCGTATACTGCAAACTTGGCTGCTTTTCTAACCGTCGAAAGGATGGTTGCACCAATTAATTCACCGGAAGATTTGGCATCCCAGACGGAAGTACAGTATGGCACGTTGTCTCACGGATCTACTTGGGACTTTTTTCGCGTGAGTGTGAACCAAGCGCAAACAGTAGAATCTTACAAATACTGCATTCCATTAACGTTGATAAAGAATCATTAACACTATCCCTGCCGATCATTATAAGTGCCTGGTATGCACTTAATTCGAAATATGAGAAAAGTGATAGGTTTAATCTAAAATTCATAAAATTTTATAATAAGAATAGAAAATTGCCCGGATAAAGGGATTTTCGGATAATAGAAAAAACATTTTATTACACTGCATATCTTTTATTCGAACAGAATATCACATTTTTATATGAAAAAGAATTTATATCTTAGTAAATTACTTATATTGTTAACAAAGAAAGACTTCATACATTTAAAAAAAAATTTCCTCTATATAAGAAACAAAATTAACAGTTTATTTATGCATTCGTGGATCCCATACCTTTTTAGCTGTTAAGTCAAATTCTAGAGCTTCCTCAGAGTAACTTTTAATACAAAACTTTTGTGACTTTTGAAACATCATATTTGTATGTTTCTATATTATAAGTAACTAGCAAACCTGGCGAACTCCGTTTCGCCACCAGATGGCTTCGTTTTTTGTAACATTTCGTTTGGGGATTAGAAGATGAAGAAAAGTTATTTTTTTTGTTTTATAAACCATATTGGTTTATAGTACATGCTATGTATCAGAGATGGCGCTGTATGTGAAAAATGATTTTCCCCGTTTTCCTGCTTTTCTGTTGAAATTTTTCCAGAATTTTGGTTGCTATAAACCTCACGGAGCCCGAGACCTTTCC
>NW_027587581.1:0-1243 GCF_028453695.1 Augochlora pura
ACAGTTTACAATTTACACAGTTTACAATTTACACAGTTTACAATTTATATAGTTTACAGTTTACAATTTACACAGTTTACAATTTACACAGTTTACAGTTTACAGTTTACCATTTACAAACTACAATTTACAATTTATGTCGCGAACCAAAGGAGGGCACGACAATTATGCGGATAATGGAACAGTCTCGTTCCTCCGGAGTTCCGTACAACGTTGTCTGTCATTAACGGGCTACACATTTTTAGAGAAATGCGAATAAACCAGGAGCCTACCGACGAGAAGAAGGAAGCTTTTTTCAAGTGGGTTATTAACCCCGTTTTCTCTCTCTCAGAGCATCTCTTCCCTCCTCTCTCTCTCTCTCTCTCTCTCCCCCCTCTCTCTCTTTCTCTCTCTCTCTTTCTCTAGCTTCTTCATTCAGCTAGTGTTCGCAGCTTCGTATCACGACGAATTCGTGTCCCGAGCGTCGCGCCACCGGTCTTGTCCATCTTCCTCTTTGTCGTCGCCGTTTTTCTTTCGTTGGGGCGCGAGTGCCTCGTTTGGAAAGGCTTTCGTCGTCCCTGCTTACCGAGTGTAATTTCCATTAAACGTCCGCCAGCTAAGAAGGCCGCGAAAAAATGGAATTGTTAGCCGACTGTTTCGAGAGCCGCAATTCCACCGAGTCGCGCGAGAAATCATCGCGGCTCGACGTCGCGCTGCGTCGCAGATGCACTTCAAATTCTTTCGAGTTACCACCAAGCGATCACAGTCTCGAATTCGTCGGCACGATAAATCAGCGGTGCCGCTAACTGTGTGGTGACCAAGTATTATTTATTTATTTATTTAAATTGGTAGAATCAACGTATGACAAAGTTAATTGCTGTCGAAAATGTTGCTTAACATTTGCCTGCAATTGTCAGGTTATGTCAGGTTATGTCATAAAATCAGCGTCAGGCCTGGAACTTCACCTTGTGAATAAAAAATGTAATAATAGTTTATTCATTACGTACTGTATTTTTGTTTTATCTGAGTGTCGATTATTTGATTAATAATTTTAAAAATGAAAAGAAGGTCTACCGAAGTTCTTCTCTGTATGAGTTTACTCATGTTCGTGGTATTAAGGATAGGTTCGTAATGGTGTGAATAATAAGGTATGGATGTTCCAATTTTAAATGAAGCGAATCTTAAGAATTTTGTACTGAATTGTTTCTAATTTATCGACGAACATGCTTTATTCGGTAAATATAAAGTTAATTATGCCCGAAAA
>NW_027587582.1:0-1243 GCF_028453695.1 Augochlora pura
TCTCTCTCTCTCTCTATCTCTCTTTCTCTCGGTATTGTGTGTCTGGATACGGCCGGTGCTGTTCCGAGGGCAGCTCGCAGCGTTGATGTCTCTTGAGGCGGTACTTTCGCCCCGCTATTGATCAAACTTCCGCGGGAATTAGGACCGGCGCGCGGTTTTGTTTTGCCGCTTTGATCATCGCGGGCCGGACCGCTTCCGGCGGTCCCGTGCTACGCGTGACAAATTAGATTTGCCGCTGCTGCCGCTACCGACGCCGCCCGCCGCTCTGCTGCTCCTGGCTGATCTATGACACACTCGATCTCCTTACGCAGGATGGCGAACGGGACGCTGGGGGAACTGGCGTAAACCATGCTGAAGGAATGGGTTGGTTTGTTTGTGGCGCTGCTTTGGGGCGATCGTTTGTTTGGTAGGCATTTTTACGGCGATAGTTTGTTTAGTAGGTATTTTTACGGTGATAGGTTGTTTGGTAGATACTTTTACAGTGACAGTTTATTTAATAGGTATTTTTACGGTGATAGGTTATTTACCAGATAATTTTACAGTTATAGTTTATTCAGTAGATATTTTTACAGTGATAGATTGTTTAGTAGATATTTTTACAGTGACAGATTGTCAATTAGATGATTTTACAGTGATAGTTTGTTGACTAGATATTTTCGCAGTAAATTAAAGGGGGGCGAGGGGGTCGGACGAGCGCACGCGCGACCGTCGTAAAGTTTGGAAAACGAGCCGAGAAGAGCGCGCGGCACAGAACGTGAAACGGCGCGCGATGGCCCAGGGGGCGGGGGAGGGGGCTGGGGCGGAAGGGGCTCGGCGTATTACACGGTGTAAGTTACGGGGAAATTTGTAAATGAATTATTCGGTATCGAAGTATGAGGGTAACCGGAGGCACAACCGCGCGTTGAGCATTCCCGCGTTTCTATACCTGCGCGCGCGCGGTCAATATTTACACGGCGAGATGGGAGGAGGGGTGGGAACAGCCCCCTCCCCCCCCTCTTCTTTGGCCAATGGATTCTGGACGGCGGTGGTCCACGCGAAATGACATTTTATCTCCCGTTCACGTATTCATTATTTATATTGCGCGTTATCAACATTCCGCGCCATATTATCGCGCGTAATGAGAAAGCGGTATACCCGTGTACCCGTTGCGCTGCGCGCGAGTGGTGGGGGCGGTGGGAGAAAAACATTTTTTAATGGATTTTCCAGCGGGACGCGCGCGGTCCACGGCAAGGAAAATAAAACA
>NW_027587583.1:0-1243 GCF_028453695.1 Augochlora pura
AAACTAAGATAAAACATAATATGCAAGAATATAAAGGAAATAGAAGAGGATACAAGAGAATTTAAGTGGATATAAGAGAGATAAAACGTGATATCCTAGGATATAAGAGAGTTAGAAGATGGTACAAGGGAATTTAAGTATATATAGGTGAGATACAACGTTATTCTTACATTTTACTTATAAAATACAATCCATCCTGTTGGTTATTATATTTCAGCAGAGGAATCTGAACATTCGTCCGTTTTCTTGGCTAAATATGACGATTTAGGGTTGATTATTCATGGATGCAACGTTGCAGCTCGTGATATCGCTGTTTCTGCAGGTGATACTTTGAGGTTCAGTGAATACAACTGTATTGAACCGGAAAATACAATCCATGCAGCCGGTTATTACACTGCAACAGAGAAATCTCAACATTCCTCCGTTTTCTTCGCTAAATATGACGTTATAGGCTTGATTATGTATGGGGAGAACGTTTCATCTCGTGATATAGCTGCTTCTGCAGGTGTCACCTTAAAACTCAATGAAAACAACTGTTCCGCGGCGTGAACTCGCGGAAAGAACCGTTTTTGTATTATAGTAAACATCTTTCGACCAGTGCGATAAAACACAATACGTGAGGATTTCGGGTGCCCGTTTATGACAAAATCGTGACGTTAGGACTATTTTTGAGCTTAACGTTTTCCGATATTGCCGGCAATAGCATTTTATCTTCTACAGCATGCTTTTTCGAATTTTACTTTAACTTTCACCTCCTACTCAATAGCTAGTTACATGTCATAAACTCGAATCGTCCGAAGAGAATTTCACGAGCGAACAACCTAACGGAATCGCCAAGGTTCCTCGGGTTTTCCCAAAACAAGGGACGCGGCATTGTTGGGCGCTCGGGACCCTCACGTAGCCCAGGTGTCACCCCCTCTCTTCCAAGAGAAGGCTCGCCAAGGGCGCATGGAAGGAGGTGGTGAAAATTCGGAAATATGCTGATTGGATTTCGTGATATTTTGGAAATAACCAATCAGCGTGTCATCCCTTTCGTTAGAAGATTTCCTGGTGTAGATGACACAAGGTGAGGAATTAGGTGGGCTGCTTCTTTCTCAAAGATCTTTATTCGACTGCCCTTTCTCTTCGGGAAAAGGGCCTCCTCCCCTCGATGAACCATCTCATCACCCAAACAGAGCCTCCTTATCTCGGAAACATAAACAGTGCGCCGCCTGGCCGGCGACCATCTCAGAGATCGCTTACA
>NW_027587584.1:0-5892 GCF_028453695.1 Augochlora pura
AATTGCTTAAAAGCTCGAAATTGGCAGTATAACCTTACTTTTCCTCCGCGCTATTGTTAATTCGGACGAAAAGCAAATGTAAAGCGTTGGAAGTGTAGTATTCGAAATTTCCATGAGAATATTACTGTCTCTAATAAAAAATGCAATGCTTAGAATTGTTTAAAAAGTCGAAACTGATGTCATTACCTTGCTTTTCCAAATTAGAATTTACTCGATGCATTAAATCCATTAAAAATGTTCTGAAAAAATACATTAGTAATAGAAGCCAGTATTAAATAACAATTAAGAGGACTTTAAATAAATTTTAGCCAACGACTTGAAACAATGTGAATTTTTTAGTTTTATATCGTATTTCACGCTGTCAGTCGCCGATGACTGACGGAGGGTTTGATGTCAGTCACCAGTAACTGACGCGGCACTCAACGCGTTAATAACAGCTAGTTTTCTCGCGGCTTTCTACGATTCTAATAGACACGGTCCACCGTCGTTTATCGATCAAATCAAAGTCGAGACAGAGAGGTTGGCCCTTGGCTACACGGTAGATATTTACTTGCTGACTTCGATACACGGTAAATATTAAGGAACGAGAAGTCGGCGTTCGCTGCCCGCCGACTATCCGTCACGTGGAGCGCTTCGCTAAAACGTCGGACGTAGGAATCGGCCCGTTCCGTCTGCCGGACAAGGGAGCCGGGGCAGGGCAGAGTGGTGGCGCAAAGATACCAGCCGGGTGAACGCGATGGTAGTTTTATGCAAGGGGGGGGTCCGATCGTTAATCAATCACGGCGCGTCCGCGCGGAGTCCGGCGAGCGGCGGGCCGGGGGGCGTCACGACCGGAAGAGCGAGAGTGATCGGGGCGCAGGCCACGGGAAGGAACGATAAATATCGTTCTTGCCCCCGGATCCACGGGATGCGAGCGGCCTCCGTTTGCGTGCGCTACGCGGCCAGTTTCCAAGTAACCCGTTCACCCGAACCCCATCCCCCCCCCAAAAAACACCCCTCGCCCCAGTCCCTCCGACCTGTTTTCGGGGAACCGGCGTTTTTACGCCCCCGCGTCTGGCTCGATCTCCTAACCCTCGTCCCTTGGAACACTACGGGCCATCGCTTTGTCCTGCAACTTTGTTCGTAATTTCATACGCGGCCCGGCCTCTCTCGAATATATCAATTTCTTTGCTCTCGCCGGGGTATTATGTTACCATTTGGCCCTTCGATATTCTACGCGCGCGCGCGCGCGCTCACGCGGGATAGGTTTATTAACCTTTCGACGGCGCAACCTTTTGATGCGGCTCCCTTGGCGGGCCCTTCGATGTTGCGATTTTACGAAGCTGCTTTATTGGACCTGTATTGGAGGTATTCAAGACTTTTTAGTACGAATTTAGATTAATTAATTATAATAAGTGTTTAGCATTATTATTGTTATTATTTGAAAATTCTGAAAGGACTGGTCGTCGCATTTTTGGAGCATTGGTCAGACGAACTACTGCAGATAATAATTAATAAATTGATATTATAAATTTCTTGGAAAGACGTACGTAAGACGTCCATAAGTCATTCATGAAGACGTCCATAAGTCACTCAGAACATTTTAAAGTTGTCTAAAAAGTTCCTTAATTTGTAACACAAGACGTCTTTACGCCGTTCCTAAGCCGTTTCTAGGCCGTTCATAAACATCCTTTCAACGCCTGAAATAAAACATCTTCAAGACGTCCATTTAATGCAGTAAAACGTTCAGACCTAAAATGGGAGTAAAAAGGACCTAAAATGGACCTGAAATGGCCCTAAAATGGACGTAAATTCAACGTAAAGTGGACGTCTTTAAGACGTCGAGGAAACTTCTTAACGAAAAGGGAGACTTAATCAACGCGGCCGTGAAATAAATCGCAGCGCAAGGGTTTTAAGAACGCCCGTGATTTAACGGTTCGAGGCGGTGGCATAAAGTCTCGGAAGGAATCTATTAAGCAGAAAGAATTGCGTGAATACGTTTTCCATACGTGCATTAATATCATATAAATTTTGAAAGTTCTTCGGGGTGGGGGAACTCGACGAAGTAAATTCCGGAGAGAGAGAGGAAAAAAAGACGATCCGCCGGAAAGTTTCAGTCCCCGCTCCACGTCGGGCTCAAGTGGTCGCGCACAGTTTCTTAACACCTTCGCCGTCGAACCAGGAAACGGTCCAGGGGATCGGAGCAATTTAGTTAACGAATTAATCGGGCTCTTCATCTTTTCGAAGAAAATTGAACGATCCGAAACAAATCGCCGGCACCGTTTAATTTTACCGTTTAGTTTCAAAGTGGCGAAAGCTCATTCAGAAAAATAAGATACGTCACATGATTAGTGATTAATTTAATCGAAATTTTTTTATTCATTATTAGTTAATAGTTAAGATCTTTAGAAAATGTTAATGTTTTAATCAATTTGAAATTGATCGATAAGAAAAATTGCGTAGCGAAAATTATGACAAAATAATTATGGCATTGCGAAGGAAGGATTTATACAGTCAAATTACACATTATTGAATCAGTATAAATATTACCAGACCCGACGTAATTAATTAATATTTTAAGATCGACTAAAACATAATAGCCTTTAATTTTCGCAAAATACTTGAAAATTAATTTCCACCGGTTTCAATATAAACGGTCCGATTGTCGGACAGTCTCGTTGTCGGTGAATCGCGATCGGATTCACGATGGTCCGCGGCACGGTTGACTAATGATCAATCATTATGCTGGTAGTAAAACAAAGGACCGGAGTGCCGGCCGTCTGCCGCAGCTGTGCGGACCAACGCTTGACGTAGATTATCCTAAGACGTTGACGTTGTGCACGCATTAGCCGTAGGAGAGCACCATTATGCGTGGCCGCGACTCAATGGATTCGCATTATGTATGTATAGTCTGAGACGTTGACAAGCTACGGGATTTATCGGACCGCATCGATCGTTTGTCCTGGATGGAAATATCGCCTTCGCGTAATATAGCACTATTTAATGAATATCGATCCGCGCGGGCCCGTTACGCCAGTCGCGGTACCTTTTGTCCGCGGGCTTTTGACGCGGGGCCGCGCGGCGATTCAATCGACGTGCCCGCGGTGCGAAGCAACAGATGTCTTCTGGGATAATCAGTTTAGTTGTTATTGTTGCGTCGGAACGATTCGCGGCGAGCAATGTGATGCCTCGATAATGAAACAAGCGCCGGTTCACGCCTTCCTCGCCAATTTCGAAAAGAAAATCGCATCGACACCCTCCGACCACGTGATCACGCCAGCCCTCAGCTCTGAACAACTGCAATCCTCGGACTCCATTTCGTCGCTGCAGCAACGAGCACTTGTTTACGAACTATCTCCGCATCTTCTCCTTCTTGATTTCTACAAATCCGTTCGCGGGACACTGCCGTTCAATTTTCGGACAGGAAATATTCATCGAAAACTTCGAGCTCTGTTTTGCCCGCCGTTTTCTCCGCGCTCGCAGAAATAACATCGAAAATTTATCAGAAGTCCGTGTGCACCTATGGAGTCATTCCGGATTCCCTTCTATCAACTGCCTAGGATACAGCCGAACGAAAAAAGGTTACAAAGAATCTGGAGCAACGTCGCCAACCTCCTCTTCCTCCTCTTCCTTCTCCACCCCTTTTCGCCATCAATTTTTCGCGAGTGCCGCCGACACCGCCGCGAAACCTATCCGAGAACCTCTGATTGTTCCTCGGCCCGGGAGTTTTCGCCGGAGTCAAGTGTTACGGTTTCCAATGATTCGGTTCGCCGGATAATATAGAACGCGAAGGAAACCCGGGACGAGAAATAAAGAGGAATCTCTCTCTCGCTTCCTGCGGAGAGAGAGAGAGAGGAAGGGCCGAGTGGAGTCACCGAGGAACCGTAACGAGGGGAACGGAACCGACACGGTCGAAGCGGTGTAAAAGATACGCGGATACGTTCGCCACCCTACTCGTTTCTCGGCTAAATCGAAAAACGAGCCTTTCTTGGAGTATAGGGCGAGCCTATACACTGGAGAATAGTTTCTCGTCTCGTCTTCTCCCTCGAAATTGTATAGATACTGCGAGGAGCTTATATGGGGAGATTCGCAGATTTTAAAAGAATTTTCTGTTTGGAGTCTGAGGAGTTGTTAGGATAATAAGTAACAATAGTTTGTGTTACGATGAGTATACTCGTTGGAATAAAATAGGAACTATTATTAGTGTACCAAGTATAACAAATGTTCTAAATATACCAAGTATACCAAATTATAGTGATATACCAAGTATAGCAAATATATCAATTATAGTGATATGCCAAGCATACCAAGTCTACCAAGTATACCGAGTATACTCATCACAATCAAATAACAATACTTTGCATTCCCACGAGTCTACTCACCTAAAACAACTAACTACTCAGAAACCTCCTCCAAAGACTCCTAAACGTGTTATAGAAATGGTAACAGAAAGCGGTGGATTCTCATACACGAGTCCCTCCGGGAACTATTAAACAGACGCGAAAGCTCCCACGAAACCGCGTTGCTCTATTCGATCGCAGAGAAGGCTATCGATCGGTGCCATCATTAGTCGAACGGCAGAGCCGGGAGCTTTTTTTCGCCGTGGCGCTGTTAGGGTCCCGGCGTGTCCGCGCGGCCGTCCCCCCAAAAAAGGCAGAACCAGCGCCGCTGGTCGATTTCGTAAAAATAATTAACATCAGCCGTACGCCGGGGCGCGCGCGCGCGCGCGTCTCTCTACCGACCTGACCGAGCGGTCTAAACACGGACCTTGTTAAAAGCACGTGGTCTTGTAAGCCGACGTAACATATCCCGCGAGCAAAGCATTGTTCCACCGGGGTGGGAATTCCTCTTTTTTCCGTTCCCCCGTCCTCCCACTCCGCGGCGGCCAGGTCCGTCGACCACGTAATATAAAACGGGCCGGGTTTACCCGGAAACCGTTCCCGAGCGTGGCTAATTAGGCGAAATTCCGCGAGTTCCCTGCCGCGAACCGGCGGGGGTATCATGCCCCGATGAAAAAGAATACTCATCGTCCGACGCACGTTACAAGAAAGCTCGGCTGATTAGCCGCGGCCTGAGTTACCGGTGCCATGGAAACTACAGGCCTCGTGCCCTCCTCGTACACCTACCTCCCTCCGTACCGCCTCTCGTTTACCTTTCCTTTCTCGAGCTGAAAATCACCGAAGTTCCCATAGCGCGCGCGGTGGCTAGCCGGAGAAACAGCCGTGCGCCCCCGGCGGGCGGCCAGACGTGCGCCGGTTTTAACGGCGTTTATTAAACGCTAGTTTTCCCGCGCGCGCGCGCGCGCCAGTTCGTCAGACTGCGGGGAGGATTAAAAACTCGGCCGCTGCCGTGAATTTCCAACCGTAACTCTCGCCGGCCGTGTTATTAATTTTCCCGGTAAAATACCGGAGGAGGTGTGCAGTTTCACCGAAGAAATTGAAAGTTTCGCTTTATCGCGCGAGGGGATACGATTTAATCGCCGCCGCCGCCGCCAAGCTGCAAAAAGTTCCCAGGCTTCGACACGCGCGGTTGACGCTCGCTCGCTCGCTCGCTCGTTCGTTCGTTCTCTGTGTTATGGCTCTGGGCATCGCTGCCGGCGATCTTTACCGATCGTTCTCTTTCAAAGTCGACGATTTGTCGCGCGATTCTGCTCTCGTTATTCTTCTGACATCTTAATCGCAATCTTTGGACGGCTTCTCTGTTGAGCTGAAAGTGTTCTATTTTTTAGTTTTTGGAGATCGACGTGATTATGGTTGCGGTTGATGGAGATCGGTTGGGGTCGATTCTCAAAGATCACGCGACGATTTTTTATTGATATGTTTTAAAAGTTTTATTTTTATTCATATGATTTTTCATTTTTGTTTTGTATATTTTTTATAATTTTCATTTTTGCAATAATGTATTTTTCATCAT
>NW_027587585.1:0-1243 GCF_028453695.1 Augochlora pura
GGATGGGATCACCTGTCGCCCGGGAACCGTCGTAACTTCTCTACTGGGCGTCTTCTTGCCTTCTTTCCTTTCCTGTCCGCCTCTTCTGATGGCTTTTGTTATCTTTTTGCTTCATCTTTTCGCTTTTCTGCTGCCTTTTCTTCTTTCGATTGTTTTGCTTTTTCGCTCGCCTTTTCTGCAACCTCTTCTTCTTCTTCTTCTTCTTCTTCTTCTTCTTCTTCTTCTGCCTCTTTTGATGTCCCTTTTTATCCTTATGCTTCTTTATCAACCTCGTCTGCTGCCTCCTCTTATCCTTCTTCTTCTATATTTTCCGCTGCCTCTTTTTCTTTGGCTTCCTTTGCTTCTTCGTCCGCCTTTTCTGTTGCCTTTTCGTCCTCTTCTGCCTCTTCTGCTGCCTCTTCCTCTTCTTCTGATTCTTCTGCTGCCTCGTCTCACCCTTCTGCCTTTTCTGTTGCCTCTTCTTCTCCTTCTTTTGGTTCTTCTTCTTCTGCCTCTATTGCCTCTTATTCTTCTTTTTATATTTTATCTTCCTCTTCTTCTGTCTCTTTTTCTTCTTCGTCGGTCGATGTTCATCCCGGCGAACGCGCCTCGTTCCCCGTTCGGTCATCAGGCATCGATAGGCTTTGTGATTGGATACGAAGGTAGGCGGTGGCAGTCCATTCTCTCTCCGGGTAAGAGCAAAATCTTTATATTGCATTATAAATTGTCCGAGATCCATGGCTCTCTTGTCATAAATCCGTTAATCGTTTTCCCTCCGGTGTTTCGAACTGCCTCTGTTTTTTTATCCTTTTCTCTTTTGCTTCCGCGGCGTTAAGGAGCAGACGGGATATTTGTGCAGTAAGTTTTAGATTTTATATTATTTTAATGTTGCTAAATTTTATATTATTTTAGGGTCAGTAGATTTTACATTATTTTAGGGTCAGTTGATTTCATATTATTTTAGGGTCAGTAGATTTTATATTATTCTGGAATTATTGTTAAATTTATTATTAGATTTTATACTAATTCAGAATTACAGTAGGATTTATTATTACATTTTATATTATTTTAAAACTACTGTCAGATTTACTACTTGATTTTATATTATTTAAGAATTATTATCGGATACATTGTTGGATTTTATATTATTTTAGAATTATTTTTACATTTATTATCAGATTTTATATCATTTTAGAATTACTATTAAATTTATTATCAGATTGTACACTATTTTAGAATTACTATCAGATTTATTATTAAATTC
>NW_027587586.1:0-1242 GCF_028453695.1 Augochlora pura
CTGACAAAAAAAGGATGACCAAGGCAAGGGCCAAAATCATTCTAAGTGTCGAGAAACAAAATTATAGTCATCTGCAAAGTACAACGACGCCTAAAGAAGTCTGGGAAAAATTGAAGAATACGTTTGAAGATAACGGATTAACCCGAAAGGTAGGCTTACTTAGAGCTCTAACGTCGACTGAACTTAATGATTGCAGTTCCGTGGAAACTTACGTGACTAAAATCATCTCTACGGCACACAAGCTAAAAGACCTCGATTTCGAAGTAAAAGACGAAATGGTCGCGGCGTTACTATTGTCTGGTCTGCCCGATGAATATAGGCCAATAATAATGGGTTTGGAAAGTTCTGGTACAGCGATTACAGCCGATGCTGTGAAGCTCCTACAGGAAATTCGATCACCCGCAGAAACGAGCAGCGTAGAAGGAGAGACTGCGCTCTTCTCGAAGGCGAGGGGTGGACAAAGCGGAAGCCAAAAGGTAAAGAAATGCTACATTTGTAACAAACCCGGTCATTTTGCTTCAAGATGTAGAAACAGAGTTCGAAAAAGCGGAACCCATAAAAACCAAACGCGAGAATGCGCACTGATGGCGATGGAATCTAGAGAAAAAGGGAATGCTTGGTATATAGACTCATGCGCATCGTCACATATGACCTCTAATCGGGAGTGGATCAGAAACGCACAAGACATAAACTGTTCCGTAGTAACGGCAAATGGCGGACGTATAACGGCCATTTCAAAAGGAACGGTGAGCCTTAACCTCGAAACAGGCGACAAACCAAGGCCAATAGATGTCGCTGAAGTACTGTATGTGCCTAATCTGGCAGCAAACCTTCTGTCGGTCAGCAGAATGGTACATAAAGGATGCGAGGTGTTATTTAGGAAAAATGGTTGCGTAATCAAGGATCCTAAAGGAAGCGTTATAGCGCGCGCAAGCCTACAAGATGGTGTGTATCGTCTACAAACGACGGAAGAGCTGGCTTACGTAACAAAGGAGACGAAAAATGAGAAAGATCTTTGGCATAAAAGACTTGGACACATCAATAGGAAAGGGATGAAACTCCTTCAAAGAAATTTAGCAACGGGAATAGAAAACTGTAAAATAAGCATAGAACCATGTAAAGCATGTATAGAGGGTAAGATTAGTAGATTACCGTTTAGAAACCAGGGTAAGAGAGCTCAAGGGTTATTACTTTTGGTACATTCGGATGTCTGCGGACCCATGTCGACGCGATCGTTCGGTG
>NW_027587587.1:0-1242 GCF_028453695.1 Augochlora pura
ACATTTGCTGTTACTTGTTCAATAGTGATAGTTGATTCAGTCGTTAACTCCGTTGATTCAGTGGTCAACTCCGTCGTTGTACTAGTGAGAGTTGCAGTTTCTGTCGTTGACAAGGTTTCAGTACTTTCTGTTTCTTTGGACACAGTACTTTCTACAGTCACATTTGCTGTTACTTGTTCAATAGTGACAGTTGATTTAGTCGTTAACTCCGTTGATTCAGTGGTCAACTCTATTGATTCTGTGGTCAACTCGGTCGTTGCACTAGTAAGAGTTGCAGTTTCTGTCGTTGACAAAGTTTCGGTACTCTCAGTTTCTTTCGACACAGTACTTTCTACTGTCACATTTGCTGTTACTTGTTCGATAGCAATAGTGGATGCAATTGTCAACTCCATTGATGCAGTCGTCAACTCTATTGATTCAGTGGTCAATTCCGTCGTTGCACTAGTAAGAGCTGCAGTTTCTGTCGTCAACAAAATTTCAGTACTCTCAGTTTCTGTGGGAACAGTTGTTTCCCTAGTGACATTGACTGTCAATGGTTTTATAGTCTCAATTTTTGTAGTTGTGACTCCAGGTATCTCACTTGTAGTAATTGCAACTGTCCCAACAGTTTCTGTTGTCGATTCGGTTGTAACTTCTGTTAATACACTGCTGAAAGTAACAGGGCTTGGTTCCTCCGTTTCGAGAGTTGTCATTGTACTAGTTTCTTCTGCATATTCTAACCACGATGCATACTCTTCAGTTGTTTCCTCCTCGTATTCTTCTTCGTACTCTTCCTCGTGGAATACTTCAGTTTCTGCATAATACTCAGCTTCAGTTGACGTTATAGTAAATTCTGTCATTGTTGCGAGAAGTTCACTGGTAGAAGTAAGAGTCTCTGTCGTTTCCAGGACTTCTGTTGTTATCGCAGCTAGAGTAGTCTCTATTTCTATAGATTCAGTTGTTTCAGAAGTTTCAATTGTGAATTCTGGTAAAGCGCTAGTGGGAACAGGAATTTCTGTAGTTAACATCGGGAATGTGGTTGTTAGAACAGGTACTGTGCTCTCAGTTAATGTGATCTCAGTAGTCTGCGTAGTTTCTGTAGTTATATTTTCCGTAATAGGTTTCGTAATCTCAATAAACTTGGAGGTGAATTCTATTAACTCACTAGTGAGAACTGGAATTTCTGTGGTTAATATCGGGACTTCGGTTGTTAAGGCGGGTGCTGTACTCTCAGTTTCTGTGGTTTCAGTTGTTTCAGAAGTT
>NW_027587588.1:0-1242 GCF_028453695.1 Augochlora pura
TTGTATCTCACTTATATTTACTTATATTCCCTTGTATCCTCTTCTATATCTCTTATATCCGTGGATATTATGTTGTATCTCACTTATATACATTTAAATTCCGTTGTATCCCCTTCTGTCTCTCTTACATCATGGGATATAATGTTATGTTTCACTTATATTGACTTGAATTCCCTTGTATCCTCTTCTATCTCTCTTATATCCGTGGATATTTTATTGTATCTCACTTATATATTTTTAAGTTCCCTTGTATCCTCTTCTATCGGTCTCATATCCTTGGACATTATGTTGTATCTCACTTATATAGACTTAAATTCCCTTGCATGCTCTTCTATCTCTCTTACATCCTTGGATATCATGAGACGCGGCAGCGTCTCGCGCCAAGTAGTTGAGTTATAGCTATAGCGCGCGCGACGCTGCCAAGGATAACTATCTTTGACTAGAACGGCCTAAAATTTCAATTGCGATTTATTCTTTTCAACCGCATTGTATTTAATTTTAACGATTGTCTAGTTGTTAAGAATCACCATGCTCGTGTAAAAAGTCCTCAAATATGTGAATTGGGCTAAAAATAGTTGAGATATCGAGATCTCAATTTAACGTGCAGGTATAAATTTCTTTCAGTTTCAGTGCACGCATTTGCAGTTACTATACACTTTTCTGGGTCACACATTTTTACTGGTAGATGGCAGATGAGCGCAGTCTAATGTAGGGATTACGTGGTACAACTGTGCGTACCGGTTATACCTCCCAGTATAACGTTCGGAAGACCGCTTCGATATTTATGATCGAAGGCCAGCAGTTCCCTACACGGACTGCTGGACAGCGATCTTCCCGGAGGGAAGGACTATTTAATGGATAAATACACCAGCTCTCGATCACTGATTTTATTGTATTACAATCACTGTAGACTATACTCGGCACGTGCGGTAGATACGGTGGGACGAGCCACGTATCTGTTCTGGTCTAGTGTTCGATTACGAATGTCTCCCGCTCGACAGAGCACGAGCGGCAACGGTTGGTAGTCAGTGCTGCCAACCGCGTTACCAACTGATTGTTGAGGAGCTGCTTAGGGAATCCGAGGTAAAACCCCAGGTTCCCCACACTAATGCTCAGCTTCAATCAGCTATATCCAAGCGTGTTATTTTTACTGCTAGATGGCAGGTGAGCGCAGTCTAATGCTCAGCTTCAATCAGCTATAACCAAGCGTGTTACAACCCAGCTGTCAGATTTCGTCAAATT
>NW_027587589.1:0-1242 GCF_028453695.1 Augochlora pura
TTTTTTTTTAATTTTATTGAATCACAAAACCCTTAAATATCTCAATTTAAGTATAAACGGACTTAAGTCACTTTGAAAATAAACGACTCATTTCATAAGTCGAGCAAGTTGAAATTTATCGATCCAAAAATCTGTAAAATGCGGTGTCTAGTTGTAAAACTTTGACAATAATGTGGTTTATTTTGAAAATGATGTGAGTCCATTTTTTCCTTCAAATGAGATTTATAATAAATAGATACATTAAATGTAGGTTTATCGTTTTCTTTATATTAACTTATGCTTTTATGTTTCTCCTTATTCATGTAATTGTATAATATTAAATATATTTGGAACATTTACTATGAAATTGGTGTAAGATCACTTAAAAGAATGAGATATCACTTATTTTTTTATGAATTTAGTGTAAACTTTTTATTTATAACTAGTTAATATTTAATATCTTAAAACTGTCAATACTTTGATAGAGTTGCACTCCTTAAGTTTGATTAATGTTTCTGCCATTTTTAATTTCAGCGAGACATTCTGATCGTAAATGCATATAGTAGTTTGAGCATACAGTTTTGGTATACTTTTGGTACACCCTGTATATTTATTCATCGCGAAAGATATCTAATATTTAAAAAATCATATAATAACACCCCAATAATAGATAATAAATTATTAGTTGCCATGACACCTGAATCACAGGTTACCAATCAGTGTCAAAAGCCGATTTATAGGTTACCGGTCGATAGAAAATTAATAACAAAAGAAGTGCAAATCAACGCAGTTCGGAATGAAAAAATCGTAACGCAAAGGGTTATTTCAAGGTTATGTAATTGCAACGTAAAAATCGTAAGGCAAGGGGTTAATAATTCCATTAAATACCTGTATAAATAAAACAAATAATAACAACTTTTAGAGCGACAAATGATAAAAAACCCCGGAAACAAAATATCTGCAGCGACTTTACATAAAACCTCTGAATAAAACAAAACCTCTGGATAAAATATAACCTCTAAATAAAACAAAACCTCTGGATAAAATATAACCTCTAAATAAAACAAAACCTCTAAACAAAATAAAACCTCTGTATAAAACGATAGAAAACCGTAGAAAGTTCCCCCATAGAGAAATCCTTGGATCGCAAATTATCCCGCAAGCGTGGATAATTTTAATAAGAACGCTCCGCGTGTTGCGTTACACCCCCGAGCAATTTTGTTTACACCAGCCTGCCATTTACCCTATTTACGCGTTCGGTCC
>NW_027587590.1:0-1241 GCF_028453695.1 Augochlora pura
AAATTAGTGCTACAAAGTTCCTAGGTTTTTTTTTAACTTTTTCGCTGTGTCAAATTTTACACAATCATTTTTTTCTATAGACGCAGAAATCCACAGTTTAGTAATCAATAGATAAATTATTAATAAAATTCACGACAACGAATATGATCATCATCTTTGTTTTAATCGAATTTAGCATCAGAAATAAATCTATCTCCATATTTTCAATTAACACTTTATTTACACGTTGCACTAGCTGTTCATTCACATTTTTACAGTAGCAAGACATAACATTGATCTACCAACATTATGACTTTATTTCCAACTTTTAAGAAATGTTAGAACAAAAAATACACTTTTGTTCTACTCGTATTTCATAAAATTAATGTAAGATGAATCGCGGTCTATTGGTTATGCACTTTTTACTGTATTAGTTTCGCATCCCAGGGACAGTTCATTAAATTCGTACTGGCAGGAGTATCATTAAAAAACGTCATTGAGGTAGCGGGTAAACGAGCTGAAACCGAAATCGTCCCACAAAAACAAATTCGCCGACCGAACCGTTCCACTCGTACACGCGGCAATTACAGTCTGCAATTCGATCGCGAGTTACAGTAATCGCCGCGGGCCCATAGCAACGAATGATGCAGTAGTCATGACCCAGGCGAGTCACAATAGGAAATAACGCGTTACCGAATTAACAGTTACAATTTAATCGTCATCGCGGATGCACAGATTACATTCTTGCGGCGCGGCACGGTGCATAGTTTGCGATCGGTATATGACTAATTAATGTTTCGTGACGCATAGCACTGTAACCACGATCACGGTCGACAAACACGTATTATTGCAGTACCGTGACCAATCGTGCCTGCCAGTCGAAAGGAGTGACCAATGTTGTTTGCGTACGGCAATCTTTGTCCCCCCCCATGTACCTGCACCCCCGTCTATAAATAAGTGGACACCTAGTGTTAATGAATCAGCGATACGCAATATGAATTAATGTTATAAATATATTCAGTAATATCTAGTAGCATTAAACTGAGTGATTCAATTATTTAGATCCTACAAGTAATTAAAAGTTTGGCAGAAAAACTATATGACACCATTTAACCCTTCTTTGCATGATGATGGAAATTTCAATCATAACATTTAGTGAAGAAAAAAAGGTACTCAAAAACTGTAAACTTTAAATTTGTTGTTGCTGGCAACTTTATAAATGACTATTGCGTACAACAAAACGCAGTTGTCAAAAAATAGCA
>NW_027587591.1:0-1241 GCF_028453695.1 Augochlora pura
GGGCGGGGGGTGGTTTAACCGGTGACCTTTTTGAAATTCTAATTTCGTTGAAAGCACTTCGAAGCAAGCGGATTTTCATTTTTTTTCCCTCCTTCCTGTATTTTCTTCCTCCCCGCCCCTTCTCGGCCTCCGCGCGCGCCCCCCCCCCCCCCCCCCCGGGTCGCCTCGTTCCCCCTTCCCTTTTTTTTCTTCTTTCCCCCCTCTTTGTACGCAGCGAAAGACTTGGAAATAAACGCTTTGACGAGCGAGCAAGCCCTCGGCCTCCGCTAAATAGATTAATGAGGAGAGATCGTTTCCGGGGACTTCAATTTTATTAAAGGCGGTTCAAAGGGAATCCCTCCGATACAGTCGTGTCCCTTGGTCCGGATTTAAAACTGCCGGATGGCGTCGGGAATGAAGAGAAATGAGAACCGAGATGGTAGCGGCGGCGGAGGGGGGGGGGGGGGGGGGGGAAACTCGCGCGGAAACCGTGGAATCGGAACGCGGGGTCGCGAGAAAAGAAAATCCGACCGGTACGGCGCACAAAGTATGATCCAGAAAACAAAGGGGGTTGCTCTAATGCCGGAATTGAATCGAGATTTTTTCCCCCCTTTGTGGTCCCGAGGAACCTTGGCCAATGAAGCACTACCACGATTTTAGACGATGCTTTGTAACTAAATCGGCGCTCGTTTCCCGAGGAAGAGGGATAACTCTCGTTGTTAGCACTGAACGTACCGGCATTTTTCTATACCTAATCTTACCATAGAATTTTTGTCGGTAAAAAATAAGCTACGAGACAAACGGAAAGTGGGTAATTGAATAATCGGATGATATAAGAATTTACAGAAAGTCAAATGATCGATAGAAATAACAATAAATGTAAGAATTAGAAAAGTAAATTTTCAAAAGGGGTTGTTTGACCCCTCTTGGTTTAACGGGCCTTAGACGTTAACCTCACCGCCGGCGACTTGTTTCTCTAACACGTTCGCGGATCCGAATGCTATGACATTTGTCTCAATTCTAATGGAAAACGACACGAACGCTGTAAAGATTCATATTTACAAATCACCCTGTTCTGCATCGAATTCTATATAGCGTTTTATTTTTCAAATTATTACGCACTACACGTAATTCGATCTGCGCCGACGTGAAAGCTGAAACATTCGTTGTATAGAATTATCGAAACATGTTATTCGATTCTGAATTTTCTGAAACATTTTATACAAACAAGAGATCGAGTTCCCGCTTGAAAGAGCCAGATT
>NW_027587592.1:0-1241 GCF_028453695.1 Augochlora pura
GCTCTGTATATGTTAGAGTGATAAAGTAGAAACGAGATACGGGACAACTTGGGATAGTAAACGCAGTCTGTGTGTTTATGATAGTTATCAAATGGATCAAATGACACGCCGTCGTGCATCGAATACGGCGGAACTAAAATCTTTCTTTCAGTCTTTCTTGATCAGTTTAATGAGTTCGAAACCGTCAACGTTTTGTTCAGTGTCAGTAGTAAAGTTAGAAACAGAAAGTTTTGTGCATTTTGTTGCTACCATTTTATAAAAACTACACCCTGTTACGGACATGGATGACGAAGAATTAGTCCGAATTGATGACGCGTTAGAATTCAATGAAGAATTTGTCGCAGGGATGACCAATTATTTCCACCAGAGCGTCGCACAGTGGTCGAGAAGCTCGAAGTCATGGTCAAAACCCTAAAAATCGAAGTTGTCGGGGGGGAGTTTTGGACTTACGGATTGGCTACTTTAATAATGCCTCCGTATGATAGGAAAAACCAAATGACCCATACTTTTATACCTGAATGGTAATTTCACCTCGAACTACGAGTTGCTTGTACGAAGTACATATTCCGAAGCTTGTAACTTTTGTTGGTAGTTCTGTTTTTGAATTGTGTAAAATGGATATTGTTCCTGGTGGTCAGTACAACAATTTCTAGTGCTAACATATCGAGAAGTGTTAACTATTACATTAGTTAATCGATAAATTGTAGAATCTAAATATAAGAGCAAATGGAATTCATTTACTTTACTGTTATAGTCAAAACTTTTGCGGCCTGTGATGGTCTGCGATTAAACTTACAGGATCCATAGTTTATAGTTCAATCTAGCAGCACTGAAAAAATTGGCTGCATCCGTTTGCCTATTTACTATTTATAGCCCTTTTTGTGATGCAGCGCATGGTATATTCTCTCACGAGAGTATTCAAAATAGAATAACTTTTTAAATATCGTGCCAAATTACTTAAATTGTTATGAGATATTAGAAAAACCACTTTATTAGTGAATGTTAAAAATTATTTTGAAAAAAAATGAAATTTGTTACATTGAAAAAAAATGTTTCAATTTTGTTTTTTATTTTCAGGATCTCGTGACAGTGAATACTGTTTAAGCAGGAAGGAAGTGTTTCTTATTGTTAAGGAATATTTGAGTAATGATAATGCCACAGTGCTGGATCATTTTAAGCGGGAAATAATTCAAAAAAAAGGATGTGACATCGAGATGAACCATGATATGACACGGGCGTTG
>NW_027587593.1:0-1241 GCF_028453695.1 Augochlora pura
CCCCCATATTCTCCTCTCCCCAGGAGAATACGTCGATCCCCATCGTTCACGGCCGTCGCGTTACATTCGCCCAACTTCTGATATTTCCCGCAACAGCGTCGAAATAATGTTTGCCCGTCGAACGGCTGTTTCCAGGCTGTCGAAAAGCCAGCAACACCTCTCGGACTCGTACGAGAGATTCAACGAAGCGAAGTCCTACTACTCCCGATCCGCCTGCGGTCTTCACTCGATCCCGTCGGGACTGGCGGCATTCCCGGATCCTCTGCCGTACGCAAGACCCGGCCGCGCCGATCCCGATCGCCTGAACATCCTTGACTGGCCGGAGTCGCCGCGACGCTATCACAGCGTCCAGGATCTCGAGACGGTCAGCGGCTTGGTGGACATCGTCGAGGATAATTGGCCGATCGAGGGCAATCGCAGCATCGATTGCATCTACACACAGGTAAACGCTTGTTTCCACGGCTATGTGTCTCTCGCCCAGTCGTTGCCATGTATCTGTTTTAATTGCTGCGTCCGTGCTGGGTTATCTGTTACTGTTGCAATTTAACCCTTCCGGTACGAGCACTCTGTTCGCCATGACACGCGATTGCTTCACTTGGCGCCGCGCCAAATATTCGCGCATGGTCGATTCTGGTTTACACGAAGACTTTTCTATGGGTTAAATTAAAACTGTGCTTGATAAAATAATGAATTTTTTTAACAAGAGTGTTGCTTTTAGTTTAAGAGATATTTATATAAAATATTAAGAGATATTTCTATAGAATACTAAGAGATATTTATATAGAATATTAAGAGATATTTATATAGAATATTGAGAGATATTTACATAAAATATTAATATAGATATTTACATAAAATATTAAGAAATATTTATTGAATATTCTGTTATTTATACCGGTCGTAATATAGGCGCCGGATATATCATTATAGCATTATAGACTCAACTACACTATAGTTCTTGAAATATATACAATCAGAGCTGTATTACTGCCTAAATTACAGAATTATTATAAATTTCTATATCAATTCTATTATCAATTCTTTATATTATATTAATTTCTCGCCCGTGGAAAAAATTGAATAAAATTTCCTTTTAATAAAAATCAATAAAATAATATATCCTCAACACTTTCATATATTACTATATTTTTATTTTTTCATGTTCATATATTATAATATACGTATATTTTTAACTAGTATATACGTCCTAAAAAGTAATAAGAATACTGAGCGACAAGAGC
>NW_027587594.1:0-1241 GCF_028453695.1 Augochlora pura
CATTGACTCAACCCGCCTCGTATTCCCCGCTCCACGAACAAAAGCATATCCACGTCGGTCAACAATTCTAATTCGATCCTAG
The DNA here is from genome assembly GCF_028453695.1 of Augochlora pura. Lineage (NCBI taxonomy): Eukaryota > Metazoa > Arthropoda > Insecta > Hymenoptera > Halictidae > Augochlora > Augochlora pura. The sequence continues at coordinate 83 of NW_027587594.1, forward strand.
TCATCTTCAGCATCGCGTCCCACGCGATACCTGGCAGCGTGTAATAATGCGCTGGATCGAGCTTATAGTTTTTGAATGAATCTTTACGAAAGTTTTCGAACACATCAGCCAACAACAACACATTCACTTTCAAATATAGGTCGCTGTACTGTCCTATCGTTTGTATGTTGAAACGTGACCAAACTTCGCTCGCATGGTGGTAGTCAGAATCGGATATCTCGCGGTCTTGCAGCTCGTTGTAAAATGCTTCGCGCGGCGGTAAATGAATATCGCTTAATTTATCATAGGTTGCTACGTAGTCGTATGGGAAAACACCTTTTCTAGTTAAAAGATGGAAGTCATCGTTCGAAAGATTATTGAATTGACTTTTCATGATATGTAAATCACTCTTGTCCAAGTACGATGATAACTTGCCCAGACTCGAATTCAAAAACTTGAAGGAATCGATGAATCGAAACTTTATATGTTTCCTCTGTGAGTTTTTCGGCCCGATGTTCCTCTGCTTATTCGTGTGTTTCGTGAAGGAAATGTACTTCTCTTTCGTAATAGTGTTACGGCGGTCATGTGGAGTCGCCGTAATGAAGAAATACTTCATAGTGAACAACCCCTAAGGAAATAGAAGAAGTTCGGGGTTGTCACGGAGTCGTTGAATTGACAGTCTGTCGAAGAGACTCTCTCGAACTGTCAAAGCGAGAGGACGTATATAAATAATAATAGTTCCAGATAAAGTTAAATGTTATTGCGTTATTAGTTATTGTTAATTGTGAACCAATAAAGAATATATACAAGATGCCGCGACGTACATCGAGAACGCGCAACAATAGGTAGCACATCTATTTTACCCTCGAATGCGTTCGCCAACTCCTTGATGATGAAGTATGCATCGTAGACGGACAAGTTGTGAAAAACCACCGGTATCACGTACGTTGATTGACAACTCAGATTACAACCATTGTGTGTCGGACCCCGATACGCGCCCGTGAAATGACAATGATGGCGCACTCGCACGTCGCAATCATCGAATGTGTTTGGACACAACATAGCCCAACCATTTTATGGGTCCGGGCTCGGTTCCTCGACCGTTCTAGCGAGAAGTACATTTGAGCTCATAAAGCAATTAAATCCGTAACCTTCAGGCAGCATGGCTCAACCATTTCCC
>NW_027587595.1:0-5880 GCF_028453695.1 Augochlora pura
CCAGTTAGCAAATGATAAAATAAATCGTTTTAGGTCATCGAAATAAAGTTCCTTCAAGCAATTATTCAAACAGAATCTTAGTTTTAATAATTGCTTGCAGCTAATCGCGAAGATCTGTATTTCTCTGTTCGCTTTTCGGGGGCAGGTGTACGGAGACTTTCGCGACCGACTGTACATTGTCCATCGGCCTTATCTTCCTCTATTCCGCAACATATTTTACTTCGCTGTCTCTAGCTTGTTCATCGGGTTTATCTTAACCGTTCTTATTTCACATTTTCCTTTCCATTTGTTCGCCATTTTCTAGACGGAATCTCCATGTTCAACTTATCTTGTCCGCCATCCTCCTTTCTTTGTTACTTTATATCATCGCTGTTCTTTCCTGCTCTTGTTTCTACACGTGGCTACTTCGTTATCAGCTGGTCTCGCTGATATAAGTAATTATTTGCGCTGACAAAGTTTGTCTTTTTACTTGCAAATGGTTTTAATTATTTCATGAAGATAGCAGGAAGTCTCTTTTATAAATAAAATGTCTTAATTGTTAGCTATTTTGTTGCTATATAATTTTGTTTTAAACTTTTGGTAAGCACTGATTGCGAGTGCTAATAAAATTAATTTAGACGATAATATATGCAATAAACACATATATTTATCAATATATAATTATTATCTATATAATATAATATACATAATTAATAGAAGAAAGAAAATTACTTCGTTCTGTTAATTATTCCGTTCTCCGCAATTAAATTAAATAAAACACCGTTACACTAACAACAAAAGCCTAATAAATTTACACATACTATCTTAGACAATATATCTTAAAAAATTACTACCTAACAATTATAATTGCCACAGACACTGCCGTGAATAAAATTATAAAAACAGTTCGCTGTCCGCGAATTAATTTCGACGATTTAGAAATAATGCAACGCTGTTTTAACGCCGCACTTTCATCGTCGAGAACATCCCCGTCGGGAGTCATCCTTTGAAATCCGCTGTTCGGTATCTCGTCGATTGGAACGCTTGACGCCGATTTCAATGGCGCCCGGAGAATGCAATAGCACATCCTCAAATTCGAAGAAACGTCGCTTTGGAAACCGTTCCGAGACGATACGACGATATCCCCGTTTTCTCTCTTTTCTCGCGTCTGACGTCGCGCGTCGTTCTCGGGTTCGCCATGAGCCTCTGTCATGGCTAGCTGCTTCGTTTTGTTATTGCGAGGGGGAATAATTGTTTAAGAGGACAGAAGGGGGGGGGGGGGCACGGACGAGAATGCCACGCGGCGCTCTGTGAAATTATAAATAATATAATACAATTAATATAATGTTTACTATAAGTGTAATACAATACAATAAATAACTCAAAATAAAATAGTAAAAAGGAAGAAAGCAAATATTTTCGAAATGAATTTTATGAAATGTATGACGAAACAATTGAAATTCGATTAATTATTGATACTAGCACAATGTATAGTATTTCTGAAAAATCTAAAATGTTTCCTAGTTCATTGTTCAATATTTTAATTATTATGTTCTTCGCATTTCTAAGACTAATATGCCATTCTTTTTGTTTCAGGTAAGAAATCCTTATAATTACGTTTTTGGAAGTATTGGGGATCAGTGACGTCATCTTAAGAGTGAGTGAACACAGTACAATCTTTACAGTACATATATTCGAATATTTATATTCGATTGTCACGAGCTAAACATTTTCTATCTATATCCAACTATTATCAATATAATAAATATTAATAACAATTTTGTCAAATACAAAGTCAGACATTCTAAATTATAGAATATAGACTCTAAATACCATAATTTATACTGCCTTTATATTATTATAAGACTGCGGGTCTTTATGCAACATAAAAATTGTCTTCATCAATTACAATATGCAATAACTATATTCATTACCTTTCTCAATAATTTTAATAAAGTAGCAGTAATATAATAATATTAACTAATTGTCTAAACGATTCTACTGACTTGCATTTGACCTATCAATTTTTATCATAACCGCTATCTAATTATTACTATATATAAAAATTTAAACAACACTACCACAATCTCCAACCACTTAAATATATATACCAGAGTATGTATAATTTTGAAACACCCTGTATACTTAAAATTTTTCGTGGTCCACATCGAATTACGAAATAATACACCAACCACGATTTTTCTTAAGTAGAAGAGCTCAATGATATCTCCGACGCGATCACCGTTTTCCATGATCTCCATTTTCTTTTCGTATCGAATCGACTCCCGGTAGATCCAGAAACGATTAAACGTCAAAACGAGGAGTTTCAAACCCGAACAGAGTTCAGCGGTCGGAGGGAAAGCAGCGCGTCTGCTTTGGAAACTGAAGAGATGTGGGAAGTTCGCGCGGAACTCTCGGCGAAATCTAGATATCCCTGTACACGGGGATGTCTGAGAGAGGTGGGGGTCCGCGCAGTCTAAGAGCTCTAATAATTTAGGTGTCGAAGTGTCTAACAACAAGTGTGCAAGAGTACGCGATTCGGGGGACACCTGTTCTAGTCATTCCCAGATGTTCATGGGGCTCTGGGAGGAGGAGAGAGAGAGACTCCCCTAATTTACATGCCAGACCGGTGCGCGGCTAGAGCGCTGTAATAGACAGAGTGCACTCTCATAATCAACTCGCGCTCCGTATAATAATATACGCGGACGTTAGCGTAGCCGAAACAAAAATCATAGTGCTATGATAATCGTATTTGGTAAATAATTATTTTTGTTGCTTCGGTATGTTTTATTCGGTGATGCAAAAAGCTTAGTTTATTATTATTTTAGTATTTTTGTTTGTCTACTGTTCTATGTTATTTACTATTTTTATTTATTTACTATATTTTTTTATTTACTATTTTCATTCATTATTATTTACTATTTTACTATTTTCGTAGTTCAATATTGCCGTCTGCATAAAAATCTACAGTATAGTTAGCACTAATTGTACACATTCTCTTTTTTCAAAAGAAAGAATTCATTGTTAATTAACTTTTTCTATAAATTTTTACTAGTTTAAAAAGAATATTTATCACGTACCAATTATCTTTTAAAAAATCTTACTAAAATACATATATAAATATTCGAAAGAGGACATTGAGTTTAAAAATAATTGTCGCAAACTTTATCAAATTCACGGCTATATAAAGGAGCTTTTATCAAGAGATCGGTATAATAGAAAACGAAATAACGACGAGAAAGTCGAAAGCACTCGCGCGAAACTCGAGTAAAGATTAAACCATTCGCGAGGTGTAAAAACCCTTAAATATAACAGAAACTATACCGTACCTCATTCGAAACGAGTCCGTGACACGAACGCTAAGAAAATGATGGAGCAGTGCAACGATCGCATGGATCGAGCCTCTCCACCGTCCACCGAATTACGTTCGCTGCAGTTGACCTATCTTAATTCCGGCTCCGAGGCCGGAACGATCAATGTCACCGTAACGGCGTTGCAGTTCGCCGAGGTGGAGGCGAGCTCAATTAGGGAAATGAAGACGACGACGTGCACGAGTATCGAATTTGTCGTCGCCGATACAGTATAGAATCCGGAAGAACACGGCCTAACGAGCGCGGAGGCCGGCGCGGACCCCGTGGAACGGCTCCGCGGTGCTTGGACGATCGAGAGTCACATTTCGTTAGAGGTCGACTCGATTACGCAGATCCGAATTTACCCTCCCTAATTCCCCGTTATCCGCGGGAATCCGCGGTTCCCGTCCGCGGCGAACACAGAGGCGCGCGCGCATAATTATATTTCTCTCACGTCGCGCGCGACTCTTCCGCGCCGCTCATCCGTTAATTCGCTCGAAATTCACGGTTCAAGGCAGCCGTACCATTCTTTTTATCTCTCTCTCGCTCTCACGCTCCTATCTCTTCTCTTCACCCTCTCCCTTCGCGGCCCTTTCGCGGCTGTTCGCCGAAGCACGGTTTAATAGAATTTTACGAGTACACAAAGTTAAGTAGAGTGGAAGCAGAGTTTCATCGATCGGCTGCGACGGCGAAGCGGTTCCTCGCGCTCCTTCGACCGACGCGAACACCTTCGCCGTGATCATTGCCGATGCCGTTTCACGCTGTTTCTCTTGTAACGTGTACTTGTAAAATTCAGGGTGGTCCACGCAATTGTTGCAATCATAAATCCGTTATTATTGAATTTAAGAAATAATGCCAAAGGAGAAAGATAAATGGTTTATTACTAGAGCTCGATTACTATTTTCTATTAATTTTTTTGTTAGAGCCCTATTATTTTTAATCGTCGACATTTAAATTATTCTAATTCTATCAATTATACTTATTTTAGAAAATCTATCAGAAATCTCATTATCAACCTTTCTATTATTTTAATTCTAATCTTCGACATTGAAATTATTCTAATTTTACCAATTATACTTATTTTAGAAAATCTATCAGAAATCTCATTATCAACCTTTCTATTATTTTAATTCTAATCTTAAGTTTGTGAATCGAATGAATACCCCATTAATTTAAATGAATACATTAATTACGAAGAGCATCACGTCTATAGGCCTTTAAATTTTTTTTAGATTCAGCAGTGCATGTGCAATTAACAATTGCATAATTTCCTATAACATTCATAGAACATCCTACTATGTCTTTAATGCCATACACCAGACGTCTTAGAAACGTCTGAAAGATGTCTTATGAACGTCTTATAGATGTCTTAAGAACGTCTTATATACGTCTTAAAAACGTCTTCACGATTTCATGACGAATTCGAGACATAATAAATCGTCCTGAATGTCGTGCACGAGACGTCTTAAAAACGTCTTAAAAACGTCTTAAAAACGTCTTAAAAACGTCTTAAAGACGTCTTAAAGATTCACACATAGCCCTAGAAAGATCCTCCATTACACAAAAATCAATAAAACAAAATTTTCTATATCCATAAAACCCAACCACAATTAAAAACTACATACATATAAATTTTTTAAATTACCATATATAAATTTTCAACCATTCAACATTAAATTTTAAATATTATTAAAAATATATCATTATTTCTAAATAAATTAATACTATTAGAAATTTTCTTTATTTTCCATTAATTTATATATTTTCATTTCGTTACGTATTATGGTTACCTGTTCACAAAAGGGTTTCGATCTTCGAACAAGGATCCGCACGCCTGTCGTCGCGACGAACGCGTTAAACGGGCAAACAACCCCGAAATTTCGGGCGCGGGACCATTTTTTTCCTTTCCGCAGAGATCCGCGGACAGTCTGATGAACAGCGGCCCGTTTGCATATGGATGTTTACAGATTGTACGCGGCGCCTCCCTCCCCTCACCCTCGCTGCTCTCGTCATCGCTGGGGTAGCCGGCGCGTTTACAAATGGGGACGCATGAAAAAGACATAAACCGCGAAGCTGCGGGTGTGCGCGCGCGCGCGCGCGAGCCGGCCGGCCGGCCGTTTGAAAAATATCCGGCGTCGTTGTTTGTTACCCCTTTCCTTTCTTTTTCTCCGGGACACCGTGAACGTCGAGCAAACATTATTTATATTCAAGCGTCAAACGATACGCGTGCCCCGCAACCCCCGGCGCCACCAGCATGCCTCTGTATTGTCGCGTTCCGGCGTGCCGGGTAATTTATGTTGACGACACAACGGAAAATTGCCACGTGCGAATAAAGCCGCCGGGCTTTGTAACAAACGCCGTTCGCACCGAAATTCGGCCGTTTAACGGAAACAAACACGTGACGGTGCGTTGACACAGTTCCGCGAGATGTTTTACGCGTTTTAAAGGAGTCGCGGTCAGATGCGATGGAAATCTTGTGTTGTTCTGGCATTTGGTATTTCTAGTGGCGATGCTATAGTGCGTGCAATATGGGAATATGCCGAGAGGAGAG
>NW_027587596.1:0-1241 GCF_028453695.1 Augochlora pura
TTACATGATCAACGTAATCGTTATCCGCATAATCTTCCGACGCAAAAAATTACTTAACAAGTTCGTTATGTAATGTAATAGTATCTGGGGCAAACAACTTTGCAAGACAGTAAATCTAGGTTTGCACGTAACATTTGTCGAGAGACAAGGTGCGTCGACATTCTTTACCTATTGTTGTACAAAAGAAGAAATAAATACGTTGTGGAAATATTATGGACAATGCATTGTAATAAATAATACAATGGCGCCATACATGTTACATATTAAAAGACAATCTACAGTAAAAATGTTATTACCATCATTAAGTGTTAATATTAAATGTTATCTACTGTTAAACAAGCATATTGCGTGTATCATTCGCGAGCCGCAAAGCGAAAGAATTTGGCGATCATTTTCCTGGCAACCTCCGCCGGAAAAAAGTCGGAAAACGAGCGCAGAGATCTCCACGGTCTGCCGCTTAATTCCCGCTAATTAATTCGCGGCAACATTTTCGTTCGATTTAAAATTGTCTGTTCTCTGGATCGGACAGATCATTGGATCGCTCTGGACTTTCGGCCGTGACACATGACGCATGACACGTGTCGCGCCGAGGAAGATACCGTCAGCCGCCATGTTTTCCGCAGGGATATCAATGTCGACGGGCGACTTCGGAAAAATTCATTTCCACCGAAAAACCGCGGCTGCACACGAGTTTCACGGCTTGGTGCCGTTTCCGCGGCGATTTACGAGACGCCGGCGAATGGAACGGCGCCATTTCTCAGCCGGCGACTGTGGAATTGCGAAAGAGTGAAGAGACAAAAAAGAATGGAAACGCGGGCACTGTCGTTTCGTTGCAACCCCTTCGTTTGTAAAACGAGCCATTTGGATCCGGGTTTGATTGGATGGTCGCCGGGGGGGCCGTGAAACGGGCCGAAAATGAACGAAATGGTCCTCGAACGATCCCAAGAGATTCGAACGTCAAAAGAAAGGATGATTCGATTAAACTGTAGAAGAGCAGCGAGACGAGTCGTTTGGCTCTGTTTCTGACTAACTAACTGTGGAAGTATGGTTGAAATGGCACCGATGGGAAGCTAAATGGTCTCCGGACGAGTTTAAACGTTGAAACGAGATACTGATTATTTCAGAGAATAACATTTACTCTGCATTAAATAATTCTATAAATTTCCAAGTAAAACCATTCCAGGTAAAACCATTGAATAATAACAAGACAGTTGTTTCCGAGCCGTCATACAGTTCGGACG
>NW_027587597.1:0-1240 GCF_028453695.1 Augochlora pura
TGCACGCTATAGATTGCTATAACCGTTTCTTATAATCCGTGCGTTTCTACTTAAACCGCTAAATAATAATATCAGTAGAGAATGGAGAGCGACAGAGAAAAAGTTAGAGAGAGAGAGAGTAGGAGAGAGATATGTACTTCGACCAAGAATAAATTGTAAGACTGAAACACAGCTTCAGTTGTCGCGTAGCAGAACCGGAAGAGGATCGTTGCGACCGTGATCCAGGCTCGGGCTGGCGTCTACGAATGATCTAGCTGTTACGATCATCCAAAAAACACGAGCGATTGAGAGAAAGAGAAGAGAAGTGTAAGCGATTGAGGAGAAATATTAACTGTTAGTACTTAAAGAAGCGTCGATAGGGTAACAGAAGAAGGATAGGACGGAGTCCGGGGGTAGGAGGGGGGACCGCCGCGGTCCCCGGTGCCCCCGCGACTCGTATTTCGCATTCCGAGTAACAAATGGGAGATAGCCCAGTGCCACAAAGCGAAAATAGTTAGTTAAACATACTCTCCAATAACCAAATCCTAGTACAACGTAGAGAATCGAGTAATATAAACGGAATCGTCGCAGCCGGTAAACGCGCCGGCTGACCATTTTCATACTTGTACTACTACTAGTGCATGCGTACTGTAAACGCGTTCTGTGCACGCACCTAATTTTACACTGTATATTATGTACCTTGAAAAAAGCGGGGGGAAGAAGCGAGACGCGGGGCGACGCACGCGGGGGCGCGGAAATTTCATGTCGATTAGTTCGACGGTTTTCGACGAGCTTGTTCCGTGACGCCTTTAGGCGTCAATTGAATGCCGCTTGGTAATGTTTGATCGCGTTTAACCTTAAAGATTAGGATTTTAAGGTTGGACCTATACGGCGACGTTTAAATTGTTTCTTAACCCCCGACAACGACGTTTGGACGCGTTCGAAGAACGTCTTGACCGAATCGGATGCGAGCGGCGTCTTTTCGACGACTTGTGTCACGACGTTTGTTAAACCCTTTCGACGACGCTTTGGTGGAAGGCTATTACCCACGGTCGATTTTCTGTTCACGCTTCTTTACGATTATATAACGACGGATGGTTTATTTAACGGATTGCCGTGCGCGCTTTGATCATCGAGGATCGCTATCTCGATCTACAGACAAATATCCTCGATGACGCGACGTTCCACCGTTTCTACGGTACACCGTTCACTTTTCTATTAAAAACAATGATCTCGCATAAATCAGACCTGCCGCCAAAGT
>NW_027587598.1:0-1240 GCF_028453695.1 Augochlora pura
CGTTTTCATACATAATCAAGCCTAAAACATATTTCGAGAAGAATTCCGACGAATGTTGAGATTTCTCTGCAGTAATGTAATAACCAACATCATGTATTGTATTTTCTGGTGCAAAGTACATGTTTTCATTGAATATCAACGTAACACCTGCAGAAACAGCCATGTCACCAGCTGAAATGTCGTTTTCTTACATGATCAAACCTTAATCATATTTCGAGAAGAATTCCGTTGAATGATGAGATTTCTCTGCTGCATTGTAACAACCAACATCATTTAATGTATTTTCTGGTGCAAGGTGCTTGCTCTCATTGAATTTCACCGTAACACCTGCAGAAACAGTCATGTCACTAGCTGAAATGTCGTTTTCATACATAATCCAGCCTAAAACATATTTCGAGAAGAATTCCGACGAATGTTGAGATTTCTCTGCAGAAATGTAATAACCAACATCATGTATTGTATTTTCTGGTGCAAAGTACATGTTTTCATTGAATATCATCGTAACACCTGCAGAAACAGCCATGTCACCAGCTGAAATGTCGTTTTCGTACATGATCAAACCTTAATCATATTTCGAGAAGAATTCCATTGAATGTTGAGATTTCTCTGCTGCAATGTAATAACCAACATCATGTACTGTATTTTCTGGTGCAAAGTACTTGTTTTCATTGAATTTAAACGTAACACCTGCGGAAACAGTCATGTCACGATTTGAATCGTCGTTTTCATACATAATCAAGCCTAAATCATATTTCGATAAGAATACCGATGAATGTTGATACTTCCCTGCTGCAATGTAATAACCATCATCATGTATTCTATTTTCTGGTGCAAAGTACTTGTATTCATTGAATTTCAACGTAACACCTACAGAAACAGTCATGTCACGAGTTGAATCGCCGCTTTCATACATAATCAAGCCTAAATCATATTTAGAGAAGAATTCCGATGAATGTTCACATTTCTCTGCTACAATGTAATAACCAACATCATGTATTGCATTTTCTGGTGCAAGGTACTTCCTTTCATTGAATTTCAACGTAACACCTACAGAAACAGTCATGTCATGAGTTGAATCGTCGCTTTCATACATAATCAAGCCTAAATCATATTTCGAGAAGAATACCGATGAATGTTGATACTTCCCTGCTGCAATGTAATAACCATCATCATGTATTCTATTTCCTGGTGCGAAGTACTTGTTTTCATTGAATTTCAACGTAACACCTACAGAAACGGT
>NW_027587599.1:0-1240 GCF_028453695.1 Augochlora pura
TGCAAAATATTACAATAACTATTACTGCAAAATATTACAATAACTATCGATGCAAAATATTACAATAACTATCGATGCAAAATATTACAATAACTATTACTGCATAAAATTACAATAACTATTACTGCATAAAATTACAATAACTATTACTGCATAAAATTACAATAACTATTGATAGTGTGTTTTTTCCTGGTACGTCACAGCAGTAAGCAAAAGGGGTAAGCAACAAATACTTTGTACAATCCGCGAGGAAGAGGTCGTAAAAGACATCGAAACGGGGGGGCGCGATCTGATTAACGATTGCACTAGCGACGTTCAGGTGCAGCGCGTCGCACAGGTGGCCGGCGCGATCGTATGCGGTCCTCGTCGATGAAACAAGATTCACAACGCCGCGTCGCAGTACGTTGCGACTGGCAGTTTGATACCGTCATAATTTCGTATTTGCGACTCGCTCGTACCCGGCCCTAATGCCCTGCGTGGGCGCTGCGCCATATGCGGTGACGGATAAAAGAGAGAGAGGAGAGAGATCAAGAGAAAAAGAGAGAAAAGAGAGAAGATATAAAGAGAGAAAAAGAGACAGGAAAAAGAGGGAGAAGATATGGAGAAAACGAGACAGAAAAGAGAAAGAAAAGATAATGAGAGAAAAAGACGGAAAAGCAAGAAAATATAAATAGAGAAAAGGACAGAAAAAGACAGAAAATATAGAAAAGCTAAATAAAGAAAAAAGAGAGAAAAGCAAGAAAATCTAAATAGAGAAAAGGACAGAAAAAGACAAAAAATATAGAAATGCTAAATAGAGAAAAAAGACAGAGAATTAAGAAAATCCAAAGACAGAAAAAGACAGAAAATATAGAAAAGCTAAAGAGAGAAAAAATAGAGAAAAAATAGAGAAAAAGGGAGAAAACTAGGAGAACCGAGTAAACCGGATTTCGCGGCGGCTGTCACTCGTTTACCATAGGTAACGGCGCCACGCGATCCCACCCCCCTAGATCTCTCGTCGGATCGAGCGCGGCCGATCTCTCGATCAATCAACGTGAAACAACTGGAGACGCGATGGTGAGTGTTTTTTGGAACGCGCTTTTTCCCCTCTTCCGTTCCTTTTTTCCCCCTCTCGACCGTTTTAGGCGGCGGCGCCGCGCGGAAGATCGCCCGCTCGCGTCACACACTTTGATTGATTCACCCACTTGTACGCGTCCGCGGCCCTGCCACCGATATCCATCCAGTTATGTATAATATACGC
>NW_027587600.1:0-1240 GCF_028453695.1 Augochlora pura
CATATTTCGAGAAGAATACCGATGAATGATGAGATTTCTCTGCTGCAATGTAATAACCAACATAATGTATTGTATTTTCTGATGCAAAGTATTTGTTTTCATGGAATTTCAACGTAACGCCCGCAGAAACAGTCATGTCACCAGCTGATATGTCGCTTTCATACATAATCAAGCATAAATCATATTTCGAGATAATACCGATGAATGTTGGGATTTCACGGCAGCAATGTAATAACCAGGATCATGCATTGTATTTTCCGTTGCAAAGTAGTTGTTTTCAATGAATTTCAACGTAACACCTGCAGAAACAGTCATGTCACCAGCTGATATGTCGTTTTCATACATAATCAAGCCTAAATCATATTTCGAGTAGAATACCGATGAATGATGAGATTTCTCTGCTGCAATGTAATAACCAACATCATGTATTGTATTTTCTGATGCAAAGTATTTGTTTTCATGGAATTTCAACGTAACACCCGCAGAAATAGTCATGTCACCAGCTGATATGTCGTATTCATACATAATCAAGCCTAAATCATATTTCGAGAAGAATACCGATGAATGTTGGGATTTGTCAGCTGCAATGTAATAACCCACATCATGTATTGTATTTTCTGGTGCAAAGTAATTGTTATCATTGAATTTCAACGTAACACCTGCAGAAACAGTAATGTCACCAGCTGATATGTCGCTTTCATACATAATCAAGCCTAAATCATATTTCCAGAAGAATACCGATGAATGTTGAGATTTCACGGCAGCAATGTAATAGCCAACATCATGTATTGTATTTTCTGGTGCAAAGTAGTTGTTATCATTGAATTTCAACCTAACACCTGCAGAAACAGCTATGTCACCAGCTGATATGTCGTTTTCATACATAATCAAGCATAAATCATATTTCGAGAAGAATACCGACGAATGTTGAGATTTCTCTGCTGCAATGTGATAACCAACATCATGTATTGTATTTTCTGGAGCACAGTACTTGTTTTCATTGAATTTCAACGTAACACCTGCAGAAACAGCTATGTCACCAGCTGATATGTCGTTTTCATACATACTCAATCCTAAATCATATTTCGAGAAGAATACCGATGATTGTTGAGATTTCCCTTCAGCAATGTAATAACCAGCATCATGTATTGTATTTTCTGATGCAAAGTAGTTGTATTCATTGAATTTCAACGTAACACCTGCAGAAACAGTCATGTCACCAGCTGATATGTATGAAAAC
>NW_027587601.1:0-1240 GCF_028453695.1 Augochlora pura
AAATAAGTTATTAACGATTTTTGGGAAGTGGTGCAGTTCTACTCTATTGTAGCGGACCGTTATCTTCGCGGTGCTCACTGTAGTGAGACATGGTAATACTTTGTGTTCACTACAGTGAGACATTGTATATACTTTATATTTCGGGTTTGCGATGTTCTCGGACCGTTGGCATGCTGACCCGGGTTGCCCCTCGCACCTCCTGTCCAGCGGCACTGCGCTGCCGTTTCCAACGGTCAATGCGTGTCATTTGTTTAACCATCGAAGCTGGATCGATCTGCTCCTAAGACGAGGAGTTTAGCACGAACGATCAAGGCGAGCGGTCGCATCCACCATAACGCGAAGCATTGTACTCCCGAGCCATCAGTAATACATTATCACATTTTACACATAACACTTTGTGTGTATTAAATAAAATACCTTTATTCTTCCCGACGTACACCCTACACTATGTTCGTAATGTGTAAAACGGAGAGAGGTAGATGGTGCGACAGGGATGGAAATATCGAAATTTCTCTGTCCTCGTCGCGCAATCTACCTGTCCTTGTCTGACACATTACGAACAAACAGTAGACGAGCGCCTCTTCCCAAAAACCGTTAATAACTTATTTATTACGAATCTGATATACATAAATTTATTACTGGAATGTTGTTAGAGGTGCATACTACATTCTTTGATTATAAATAATCACAAATGATGTCCGGAAAGTCAGAAAGTTAATTATTTGTATAATACAGTTTAATTTCTGGAGGTAATTACAGGGTGCAGTTTCCAAAAAATAATTAATATCTCTTTAATCGCGCATCAAATGTTATCAAAAACTATACGGGAAAGTAGCTGGAGGTTCGTTCTACATGATCTAATCTCAAATGTTTATCAATCGTTCCTGAAAATTGAGTTATTAACTAATCTTCCAACGAGTTATTGCGTCGAGAGAGACGATCATTGTCTATCCTTGTCTTACTTCGTGAAACGCATAAGTCTGTCCTTGTCGGATACCTCCTTGTGTATCATGCGCTCCTGCTACTTACCAGGATATCAGAAGTTCGTCAACAAAGTTGGTGGCACGAGCGTCGCATCTTGCCTCCTTGTCGCACACTATCTCTGTCCTTGTCTTACACACGGCCGAGATAGGGAGCGTTAGTTAACAAAGTCGCCACCATAGATGGCGCCACCGTTAACTTTTCTAGCTATCCTCAGTTCGGTTTCAACCACCGAAGGAGAAGGACGTGCCTCGCATCC
>NW_027587602.1:0-1240 GCF_028453695.1 Augochlora pura
CTGGATGCAGGTGGACTTGCCGCATCCGCTCTGGCCGACCAGCGCCACCATCTGGCCCGGCTTCACGATCAGATTCAATCCTTGGAGGATGTGCATCTCCGGCCTGGTCGGATAGTGGAACTCCACTTTCGAGAATTGGATCAAACCTTCCGCTTTCTGAAACCGTCGACGATCCTCCATCGTTATTCAACCCTTTCGCTACCGCGTATCGCATTGTAAATCATATCTAAATCAGCTTTTCATTTCTTCTCGAATTTGCTTTTTTTTTTACAGAGAATAAGTGTATTTCTTGATCAGACTCTTGGCGGAACGAGACAATATTAATAATTTATATACAATGTTTATAATATAAAGAGAGGGCAATTTTCGGTATTTGTTCTCAAATTTTCAGCTAAGAATTTAATTTTTATGAGACGTTCGTTAACGCGGATATCAATGTTACAACATTCGTCGCCATTTCGACATAACTTTGACACAAATACTATACTATTCTATTTCTATATAAAAGAATACAATTATTACAAACTACTACAATAATATAACTATTTTAATGATATTCTTAATACGTCAGATTTATCCGTCATTAATTACATGTCGGGATTAGTTTCAAACAAAGTTATCTGTCACTTATTCCCCAACAGAATTATCTCAAAACAAAATCTACCTGTCTGGACAAACTATTGGCAATCCACGTTAACGCGTTCATCAAGCTCAACGCCGCAACAACAGCAGAACAAAACGCGTAACCGCGCGCGCGTCCGGGCGCGAATCAATCAGCGCAGTTAGAAGACTCGCGCCCAGTCTACAGTGTCAACATTTAACGGTAATCGAATCAGAATTAGCGACCGGTTCACCAGATAATTCCGCCAGGCCCCCTTTCCCCCGCCTTTTTATTTGTCCTAACGTGGGCTGCAAATTAGAATCAATATTTGAAAATTGACTGGGCCCCCCCCCCCCCCCCCCCCGCCCGCCCGCCTCGACGAATTCGACCGCGCAGAATTCCCGGCTAAATTGGTCGCCGCGCGCTGGAAAGTAATCACGGCACTGTAACGTGACCGAAGTGGAATCAAATTATCGGTGCCGCCCGATACTACATTCGACGTTATTAAATATCGGCTCGATTAACATCGCGTCGTTCCAAGTTTTCGCGGGCCTCCCCCCCTTCCGCGTCGCTTTATTCCCGGGATCTCCGTGTCGCAGTCAATTATGCCGTTTGTACGTGTCGGTGGCAGGGTGGGGG
>NW_027587603.1:0-1240 GCF_028453695.1 Augochlora pura
TTAATTTTATCAGTCTCCCTTAGGTGAACTTAACTAAAATAATATGTGATATATAACATATAGTATATAATATATAATATAGCGTAACCTAATATGACATAATTAAACAGCATATATTTAGTGGTTGTAAATAGATACACACCACTTGCATAATTATGCAATTGTCTAATTGATAATTAATCAATTATGGAACATTAAACATCGCTTAAAATATATTTTGTAATGATCCAATGTTGATTATAAATAATAGTAAGAAATAAAACAGAAACAGCTTTTTATATTTTGTAAGTCAATTGTATACATGTATTGTTGAACTTAACAATAAGACGTCCATTTTACGTCGTTTTTTAGGCGCTTTAGACGTCTTAAGGACGTTTCGAAGACGTTTTAAAGACGTCTTGATTTGTAATGCAGGAGGTTCCTAAGTCGTTCGTAGGACGTATTTATCTTTAACCCTTTGCACTCGAGGCTATTTTAACTTTAAAGTGAAGACTTTTGTTTCAACCATATCATTTTATGTTTATTAGGTTATCTTGAGGTTAAGATTTTCTTGAAAATAGTGTAGCAATTATCAGCATCGCCTCAGAGTCGCCGATCAAGTGCAAAGGGTTAAAGACGTCCATTTTATGGTTGTTGTTTCTTAGATGTCTATTAATTTGTCAATGAGTAATTTGATTACACAAATTTCTTGTAAACGAATTCGAATAGAATAATATTTATAATAATAAATCATATATTTGTTTAGACATTCCTAACAATGATATGTAAACAAGGTAAAATCAATCGACGTGTGACAAATTCACGAAAATTCCCTATATTCAACATAAAATAACTGTTGAACCGCAACACTATCTGTATTCTAACAAAAAACAATATTTTCTACAAACCTTTCTTTAAATAACCGTGAAAATATCTTGTCCCTGCATTAACCAATTTACAGGCTGTAATTGTTCAAATACAACCGCCTCGTTCCATTCAGTATAAATACAATGCGTCCTCGCATTTAATGTATGTAAATATATATATCATAAATAATACTCTTACATTCCCTTACAATACACTTACATTCCCTTGTATCCTCTTCTATCTCCTTTATATCCTTAGATATTATGTTGTATCTAACTTATATACAGTTAAATTCTCTTGTATCCTCATCTATGTCTTCTATATCCTTCGATATTATGTCGTATCATACTTATATACACTTAAATTCCCTTGTTTCGTCATCTATCTCCTTTAT
>NW_027587604.1:0-1239 GCF_028453695.1 Augochlora pura
TACATGATTTTGTCACAAATTTATTGTATATTTCGCGTCATAGCATTGCGTTCTGAGACTATTCTTGTACTACGGACTCACCTCCGTTAATCAATGTATAGTAATAATAATTTTCATTATATATTATTGTAGTTATCAGTAATTTTATAATTATATATTATTGTAATTATAATTATTATTATAACTATAATTAATATTACAATCACAATTGTTATCACAATTATGTGTTACTATAATTATAACTAGTATTTTAACTATAACTAATATTATGACTATAATTGGTACTATAATTATACAATATTAGAATTATAACTAGTATCGTCGTTATTATAATTATAATTGACCACTGCGTGTGTATCGAGCCTGCTCCCACCGATTCTCTCGACCAGAATCGTTCAAAGACAGTCGTTCGACTTTCTCTTATTATTTCTTAGCATTTGTCAGTGAGTATTTTTCAAAATTACTATTATTTACTGTCGGTTTTATTAGACTGTACCAGTTGCTTATTTTTAGGAAACTTCCTTCATGATGCGTATCGGCGATGAAATGGTATCCCATGGACTGTCGTATCTTCATTGATGTTAATCATTTTATAAATTTACTTCGTCTTTTTAGTTTATTTACATGTTCTCGATATTAATTTCTTGCGTATTTCGCGTCATAGCTTCTCGTCTTAAGAATAGCCTTGTTCCACGAGCTCACTCCACTTAATCAATGTGTATTAATAATGATTGTCATTATATATTATTGTAATTATCAGCAGCTTTATAGTTATATATTATTATAATTATAATTAGTATCATTACTATTGTTGAGAATAATTGTAAGTATATATTGTTGTAATTATAAGTAGTTTTATAATTTTATATTATTTTAATTACAATTAGTATTATAGATATAACTATAATAAATACTATGATTATAATTGGTTATGATTTAACCAACTCCCATGTTGCTACGATTCATTATCCAATCTAATATATGCAAAAATAATGCAAAACATACTTGGGAATATAAAATAAATGACACAATAATAAACAAATATTTCGATGACATGAAACATAATTTCACGAGCTTTATGGCTAACGAAAATCAATAAATTTTTACTTATAATTTTATATTCTTCCATACTTGTATATTAAACAGTGTAGTATACATATACATTAACAACCGCCCAAGTTTTACATTAAACAATTTGTCGTTTACATACATATTTTAGCAGTTGCACGAGGTGTACGA
>NW_027587605.1:0-1239 GCF_028453695.1 Augochlora pura
GAGGAGATACGGGAGCTCCGGAACCTGTCCAAGTGCGTTAAACGCGACTGTAAAAGATCGAGAGGGTGAAAATCCATAATCTGTGAAGAACTGCCAAAATTTCTCATATGCGTCAATAGCTTTATTCTAAAAGTTATTTCATGCACGTGATGTAACGTTTTATATATAATGTTTTATATTTATATATAATTTATATGTAATGTTTTATATACTTATTGTCATTAAATGAATTAATATACATATTAGCTTTCCGTGTTCCTGCGTTATTTTGAAGTTTTTAGCTAATTACAAAAACCTAATTTTATACATTTATAAATTCGTCGTATTAATTTTAAAGTTTTCTTTATAAATAATTCAGTATACGGAATTATAAGGGAATATAACCAGTCGGTTCGTAAGTTCATACAGTTTTAATTTCGGTTCAAACGTCTAGCATAATAATAATCTGTTTGTATTAGCTCCGCCTACTGATTTGGCCCCTCCCTATACTAGTTTTGCCCCTCCTCTTCCTGGTTTGGCCCCTCCCCGTTTTGCATTAGCTGCCTTGCGTCAGCCAAGCTCGCTTCTCATTAGACAGTTTTTTTGTTAATAACTCGTAAACGAAGTCACTGCTTGAACGCTAAGTAAAAAATTACTTGAAATGACTTCAAGAACCCTTTATTTTGCGATTGCACGTGACTTTTGGTACACCCTGTATACGTACTATAAGGGTTCCATTATTATCAGATTTGGAACTGTCAAAATTTCCAACACGCAAGTAAATTAAAAAAGCAACCAATTTTAATCAACTTTAATATTCCAGTTTTATTTCTTTATTGTCGCGAAAGAAAGGATCGACGCAATACAAATCAAATAGTTCAATTTGTAGATATGCACAGTTTCATAATAAAATATTAAAGTAAGACGAGATAAGAAATAAAATTATATTGTAGTATGATACGTATATTTACTCTGAAATTAGATAAAAATGAATAACTTTGAACACGGTGTAACTGACTTCTAATGTGGTCAACAGATCAAAGGGATGAGGTTTTTCGTATAGTCTAAATTAAGATTTCAGCTGACAGTGCCCGGAGTTAGATGTTGGTTCCGCGTGTAATTGCGCAACCCGAAAAACTGTGTTTTGAATAAATTTACATCTGTCTCAAGGGAAAAACATACGGAACGTGTTGTTGACCGAAGGAGATAACCGGCGATACCGGGAGATTGCAGATAAGCGGAACGCGTGCGTCTGCGGCA
>NW_027587606.1:0-5879 GCF_028453695.1 Augochlora pura
GCCATCCAGCACACTCCTCACATCTACCCTCCCATCATCACACACTTTCACTCCACAGTCATTCAGGGTTCGAAGGTCTTCATACCATTCACACTCAACCAACACATGTTTCCAATCTTCATTCCCTTTACCACAGCCACACTCTCGTGTCTCGCTTAATCCCCGCCTCCCCAAAAAGTCATTCATACTACCATACCCAGTCATCAAAAAGCACGCATACAAACTCGGTTCAAACTTTACATTCTTCCACGCAAAATCTACATTCCTAATATACTCATACGTCACTCTCCCATTCACACTCTCATGCCACCTTCGCTGTCATACCTCAGTCATCCTTGCATTCACAAACCTTTCCATTTCACAAACATCCATTCCAGTCATTTCACCATCATTCACCAACCCATTTTCCCCTACACTCAAACCATGCATACATCTCCATACCAACCCTCTGCTTCTACATTCCAGGTCCCAGGGAAGTGTTCCCATTAGGACCTGCATCGCTTCAGTCGAGACCGTTCTACATACATTCAAACACGCATACAAAACAATTCTCTGACATCTATTCATTATTTCTCTCGCATACTGATAATTCATCATATCACACCATACACTCGCACCATACATCACACATGATTCAAATAGACCCTTATATATAACACGCATACCTTTCTTCCTCATACCCCATTCACGCCTCATTACTCTACACATTTGCCCAACTACTGTTGTTATTTTTTCTTTCAAACTTGTCAAATGTACTTTAAATTGCATTCTCTCACTCATCCATACACCTAAATACTTAACGCATTCAACTCTTTTCATACACTGATCATTCATACGAACATTCGGACTTCTCGACCATGCCAATTTTCATTTCATCATCATCATCACACTTTTCGACTCAGATACACTCACACCAACTTTTTCACCCCATTGACACACTACTCTCATCCATTCTGTTCCCTTCCTCTCCAATTCCACCCTATTACGCCCTTCTATTACCAACAACAAGTCATCTGCATACGCTACACACTTACATCCCATCTCATTCAAATCCAATAATAACTCATTTATCATAACGTTCCATATAAACGGTCCAGCTATGGAGCCCTGTGGGCAACCACGCTCTACCCGTTTCCACACAACTTCATTCACACTACTCATACAAACCATTCTGTTCTTAAAATAATCCATCCATAACCCAATCTCTTCACATCCAATCTCTCTTAATTACTCAATCACTCTGCACCACTCCAAATTGTCAAATGCATCTTTAAAACCTACAAATATTCCCAGAACATACTTACGTTCACTTTGACACACATACTCTTTCACTTTCAACCATGCAGTCTCCGTCGATCTCTCTTTCCTGAATCCATGCTGTACATCAATCATTCTTTCATTCATCTTTCGCTCTAATCTCTTAACCAACATTTTCTCTAACACTTTCCCCAAAACAGACAACAAACATATTGGTCTATATGACCCAGGATCTGATTTTAATTTCACCGGAGACTTTAGTAGCACAATCACACGTGCTTTCTTCCATTCACTCGGAAATATATTCTCAAGCAGACATACATCATACATACTCTTCAGTCATTCCGGTATCGCACACCATACTTTCCTCGTCATTTCCGCACTCCCACCATTACTTTCTCTTTCACCTGCTCACTAGTCATTTTCACACTATCATTCATCGGCTTAACTAATACAGCATACTTCTTTTCTTTCTTTTCATCCACTCTACTCATTTTCTCTATCTTCGCGTAACGCTTTCACTCATACCTGCTGCTGCTACACTAGCATACGATTTACTCAGCACACCAGACATACCCACACCCCCTTCACATTCATCCAGTCTACTCGCTGCCGATTGTAAACAAACAACAGCGAGAGGCTGCGCCGTTGCTGTTGCGATGTGGCAAACCGTTGGAAACAGAAAAAAGTCGCCAACGGTCGCCAATCGCCCCTACAACGGTGACCGAAGGACCGGTACATCGACCTAGCAACAAGCTCGGTCGTCACCGGGCACGCTTCGCTCGCGCGCTTTTAACGACGCGCGCCCGAGAACGTGCAGGGAAAGGAGCCGCCAAACTTGCCTAATTCGATCCGTGCAGCGATTGTCTGAATTAACAGAGAATCGCGCAGGTCGAAGTCGGGGTCGAGCGGAAGGTTAGGGATTTAGATGAGAATCTGGAAATCTCGTCCGCGCAAGCATGAACAATCTCCCGAGGGAATAGAAATTAGGAGAAAGGGTCACAGCTACTTACCAACTCAGCGAACGATGCACAGCGAGCCCAACGGAGTCCAGGGGGTACCTCGAGGACGACTTCTTGAACCACTGAATCTACTTATAATGAAACGGGGTAGTCAGAAACCAGACTTTCGGAACCGGACAGGTCGACCTTAAAAGTGGATTGACCCTAGATGGTAATTAGCTATTGAAGATAGACTAATTGGGCCAATCCCAGCGGCACTGCAAGGCCGGGCCGACCCGCGACAGAAGGGGAGCGAGCCCCGACCACTCCGTCCGGTTCCAAAAATCAGGTTAATATTCTGACTACCCGATGGGCAGTGTATCAGATATTAAGCTGATAAGAACAGATACTTTATTTCTACAACTCATGTTCCCCCGGGCTTACAATAGGTGCCCGGGGGTTCTACAATAATGCTGCATATATATTCGCAGGGGCTAATTATAAATGGTTAAGTAATAGTGGTATATACATAGTAAATATTCATAATATGGCTAATGTTAAGTTAGATAAAGAGCATAGTTTGTGTCATGCACACCGAAAAAGAAAACAAAAGAGAAAAAAAAAGAAAAAAAGAAAAGAATGTAGATATTGGTAGGCGAGGGGGCGGCAATAAATAGGTATATGTATATGTATAATAATAATGAATAATAATAAAAACAGTGGCTAATAATAATAATGGCAATAATAATCATCACATAGTGTCCAAGGTGCCGACCCTCATCGCTCGCTTCTCGACCCGTCTGCTTCTTCAGCCCCGTGGTGGTTCTCCGGTTGTTGTGGGGGCGGTGGAGGGGTCATGTTGTCGCGGGACCTCCTCGTTCAGCGGCCGACCCGTCTCGGGGTAGCGGGGCGCCGTCTCGTACTGTCGTACGCGCGTGACGTGCTCGACGTAAATGTCGCGTCCCCATCGGATGGTCTCGGATACAATGAGGCGTCGCATCAGGGCCGCGTATCTAGCCGAGATCCGCAGCATCCTCAGGACAGCCCTCAGGAGCCCTTCGAGTGAGGCGGCCAGAGGGAGGTATTTCTCCACTTTCCGGAATCTGGCCGCCTCAAACGCCTCGTAGCGTCCCTCGACGGCGCCTCCGTGACGTCCCGGACGACGACTCCGAGGACGAGGAAAGCGCGGACAGCCTTGATGACGAGGACGGTGTGCTGCGTCCCACGACGCGGCTGCTCCTTCTCCGTGGAGGTACTTTCTGCCACAGCACGGGGGAAGAAGATGACGAGGATGATACCCCGTCGGAGTCCCCTTCCTCTTCTTCCACCAGGTCGGCCAGTGCCCTGGTTGTCGGCGGCGTTCTTCTTGGTGGGGTGACCCTGGTTGGACCAGCAGCACCAGTTGCCCCGGGGGAGAGGTGGCTGGCCGCAACTCTTCCTTCTTGTGGCCTCGATCCCCCGGGTGACGACCTCGTTGATATTATGGGCCGTCCACTGCAACTGGTGCTGAAAGTGCATGTAGTCAGCGTCGCCTGTGGTGAGCAGTCGATCGCACTGCAGCCCTCAGGCACACCGTGGGCCCCGCTGGTGGTCTGCGGGGGCGGACACGGCGTCCTCCTCGTTCTCCTCCTCGGAGGACTGCTTGCGACCACGGATTGCGGGGGCTCAGACGTGGCCCGCGTCCGTGGCCGAAGTGACGGCCGCGTAAGATGGTGAAGCGGCCGTCCGGATCACCGAGGTGAAGGTGCGCCCCGCGGTGCAATGGGGCACACCTTGGTATGATGTTGTGACAGGGGGGGAGGGAGCGTTGGTGGAGGTGGCTCCCCTCCTCGCACCCCCTGCCGCACCTCGTGGCGATCCGCCCTTGCCCCTCCTTGCCGGCGCCGCGGGCCTCGGTCCAGGAGCACGTCTGGATACCGCTGCGGCCGCAATTTCCACCGGAACGGTCGCAGCCCTCTGCGCTCTCGTCCTTGGACCCCTGGTGGTGGTGGGCGGGGTCCTCTCCTCGGTAGGGCTGTTGGTGGACCCCCGTCTCCTCGACCCCGCGCTCCTGTAAAGGGGGGCGCGGGGGCTACGGGGGTAATTCGGCGTTCCGGTGGTGACGTAGGTGTTGTTGTCCTTGTGGTGGCGCCTGTCCTTGCGGGGCAAGGGTCGGGCACGGGGCTGGCCCTCGTGCAAGCCAGGGTCGACCCGGGACTCCGCCGTGGCAGACTCCCTGTTGCCGTCGTCGTGGGTGTCCTCGTCGTCGGATCTCTCGTGCTGGTGGGGGGGGGTGTTCGAAGGTGGGGTTGCCACCCCCCGGCTGTCCGCCCTGACGTGTAAAGCGTCGTCAGGGTCCTCGTCCCCGGCTCGGCGTTTCTCCCTCTCGACGTGGTTTTCGCCGTCGTCCGGGGGGCCGCACCTCTCCGCACCGTTGGCCTTGCAGCCGCGGTTGCGGCTGTGCGGCAGGCTGCGGCGGCGGGGCTAATATTGGTGGAGGGTGCCCCGCCTCTCGTCGTCACTGGCGCCGTCGATCGTCGTTCCCTCGGCGCCGGGGCAAAAGTCGCCGTCGGCGGGGAACGACGTGTCTCTGTCGCTGTCGTAATTGTCCGTCGCGTGGCTGTAACAGTCGTCGTGGACGTCATTGTTCGCGTCGTGTTAACTGTCGTGGGCGTCACTGTTCGTCGCGTAATAGTCCTTGTTGCGTGCACGTTTTCCGTCGGCGTCCCTGTCGTTGTATATGTCGGTGTAATTGTCCGCGTAACTGTCACTGTGTTTGTCGGGGTCACTGTACACGTGCACACACTAACACTCGTCGCCCGTCTCGTCGCCGTCGTCGTCGTCGCCGTTGTGGTCGTCGTTGTCGTGGTCGTCGTCGTGGTCGGTGTCGCCGGTCGCGCCGATCTCGTTGCCGCTACCGTCCTCCTGGACGTCGCCGCTCGCCCCGAAGCCGTCGTCGAGGTGACTGTCGTCGTGGTGCTTGTCGTCGAAGAACCACTCGAACCGCCTGAATTCGTCTCTAAAGCGTGGCCGGTGCCCGCTGAACAATGCCGGGCGGCGTGGTGCAGTTTCACCTGTTTCAGGGGCTATTTCCCTGCACCAGGCTCACCGCACACGCCGCACCGGTGAACCACCGAATGCCCGGGGTGGTTCTTTTTAGCATGCTTCAGGAGGTCCGAATGGTTCTTAAACACCCCCGATGTACGGATGCCCGGCTTCCCGTAACATTCCGGGCATCGAAACTCCGCCGGAAAGGGAAAGATGATATTAATAATAATATTCTCGCCAGACATCGCGGCGAAGTCGAAGAGAATAGCCGTTAGAAAATTGAAAGAACAAAGGAAGACAGAGATAGAGCGGTGAAAAGCGGGGAATAAAGTGGGTAAAAGAATAGCACGACTAACTGGACGAGAGAGAGAGAGATTCGCTCGTCTAGGGGATACTCGCTATTAATTAATAAATTAATTAATAACGAGGGGCTGCACCGATGCAGCTCCGATGTGGAAAACCGTTTGAAACAAAGAATTTCAAACGGTTGCCAACCGAAACCACAGCGGTGACCGATAGGACCGGTGGATCGGGCGAATAATAAATTCGACCGTCACCGGGCACGTTTTTTGCGCTCGTTGATATCAACGAACGCTCGAAACGTGCAAGGACGGAGCCGTTGAACGGGCCGAATTCGAACCGTGCTACGGTTTT
>NW_027587607.1:0-1239 GCF_028453695.1 Augochlora pura
TGGTATCCATCTAAATCACGCGTGTGCTGTTCAACAATGTGCATCGCTAGCGAGCTAGCAGGAGCGCCCGGTACGCCTCCATTTCACGCAATTTAGGAAAAAGCTGTTCCCGAAGAATGGAAACCGGTGCGAATATTAATTCGTGGAGAGAGGGGAACACGGAGGGGTGTGAAACGACGATGCTGCTCCTTTGTCGCGACACGCTCGAGGAGCTCTCGCCCCGCTTTTGTGCTACGCGTGTGTCTTATATGTTACATTCGTATCTGTCCCGCGGAACGATACGATAAAAGCCTTCGGGGAGGGCTCCCCGGGCCGGAACCGTTTGAAAAAGTGGAGACTCTCCTACGGTTTTCTTATGGTTCCATATTTTTCTAAATGCGATGCCGATGCGGTCTACAGAAATTCGAAGGCGTGGCGAAATTTTATCGTACCTGATACGGAGAGTATCTTGTGCAATTTTATTTACCATATTATAGTATTTACCATATTATAGGATTTATCATATTATAGTATTTACTCTATTATAGAATGTACCATACTATTGCATTTACTATATTATAGGATTTACCAGATTATAAGATTTACCATATTATAGAATCTACCATACTATAGGATTTGCCATATTATATAATTTAACATACTATAGAATTTACCATACTATACTATTTACGATATTATAGAATTTACTATACTATAGGATTTACCATATTATAGTATTTACCACATTATAGGATTTACTGTGCTGTAATATTTACCATATTATAGAATTTACCACACTATAGGATTTACCACATTATAGAATTTACCATATCATCAAAATATTACCAAATATAAGATAATTCATTTTTCACTTAATAAAATATATATATGGTTAACCTAAAATTATGTTACTTCCAAGAAATAAGAAGCTCCTGAGATTATTTAAAGCAACTTTTTCGTTTGGATACCTTTTCACGTGAACTTCTATAGTATAATATATATAAAGTTGAATATAATATATAAAGTTAAATATATTATATAAAGTTGACGAAAATTGTACAATAGAAATCAAAGCAATTTATCTAATAAAAAGAAATTGAAATATGAAAATGTATAGTACTCGATTCACTGTAGTCTTTTTTAAACTTATTACAGTGCAAAGATAAATGTTTGCTAAGTATGTATGTACGTATAATAAACGCAGATGGAATTATTGTTCGATAGGAGTATGCAACCTACACAGGACGGAAAGCCGGGTTT
>NW_027587608.1:0-1239 GCF_028453695.1 Augochlora pura
ACCAAATGACTCGAGCGAGGTCAAACTCGTACTGAAGGTGGATAACATTGTTCCTCTGCCGCCACACCAAGCCCCGCGCTTCCAGTGTTGCCAGATCAAACGCAACGTTGCCAGTCTCATTACTTAATTTACAGACCTCGTATACTGTGACATGTTTCCTTTTCGATTGAACATTTGATCAATTGTTTGAGTCACTGTATATACCTATTTCTACGAGCACCCGTCAAATTGACGGGTAGATGAAAATACGTATTGTTACGTGGACGCCCGCGTAGTCGCGGCATTATACAAAAAAACACTCTCTCGTATATTAACAACGAACAATAATCTTTATTACGAGAGTAGGGACTCGTGCCACGTCTACTCTCATCGAAGTCTGTCAACCGACTCTCCTCTATTCCTGTTATATCGTCGTTACCAAAACCACGCTGCAACCAACATCATTCAACTTAATATATCGATATCCAAACTGATATCGATAATCTCGACCCATATTCGTAACACCCCCCCCCCCCCCCCTCTCAAACAAGAAGTAAATACATTTCAAACTTTTTAACAAGGCCTATGGTTTTGTGGGAAA
Organism: Augochlora pura; assembly: GCF_028453695.1. NCBI lineage: Eukaryota > Metazoa > Arthropoda > Insecta > Hymenoptera > Halictidae > Augochlora > Augochlora pura. The sequence goes on from NW_027587608.1 coordinate 581, forward strand.
GAATAAAAAAAAAACGAAAGCCGTGGACCCATCAAAACCACAACTAACTTAGCATTTGCTCAAGAAAATTATCTTGCCCCAGGGAAAACCACGGTTTAAAAACCTGGGGTAGTTAGCGGGTAACAAAACTCAACATTACAATAATTATGTTCAATAATTTCTTTTTCTTTTTCTCTGGTTCTTTCTTTTTTAGTCTCTCATTTGGAACGGTTGGCTTCCTCCTGCTTATTAGTATCGCATCTTTTGTTTCGAGAATTCCTTTCTTGTATAATCACGATCAGCTCTGGATCTGACTCGACAAATACACATAGAATCAATAATCTTGTTTCTTAATGCTAATCGAACATCCAGAGTAAGTGTATTTCCATTTACTCATTCAAATTTTTTTTTTTTACTTTATGTCCGAACTCTCAAAAAGAACCTATTGTTGACAATATTTCGCCAACCGTTCAACATGCACTATTTTACACTTACTCTTAGAATTCTTTCGAATTCTGTACACCACATCACTCAATTTTTTTACTAATAATATAAGGTCCGTCCCAACTTGATTGTAATTTCGGACATTTTCCTTTAACTCTATGCGGCTGATAGAGCCAAACCAATTCTCCGTCACCAAAGGACCTTTCCGTTACCCTAGAATCGTGATATTGTTTCAT
>NW_027587609.1:0-1239 GCF_028453695.1 Augochlora pura
GGGGGGGGGGGGGGGGGGGGGGGGGGGGGGGGGGGGGGGGAGAAGGGCGACGGCGCTGAGTTCATTGGGTCTGGCCCGCGGAGCCGGCTGCTGCCATTGTCGTCTCGCGTGCCATTTCTTTCGTCCTATTTTTTTTTCTCTCTCCCCCCTCCTCCCTCCCTCCCACCCTCCTCCCTTCCCTGGCCGCGACGACGCTTTCATATTCTCCTCCGCGAGCCTTTTTTTTTCGAGACGGGAAATTATTCGTGCCCCGCCGCGGAGGGCGCGTGGAGGAGGGGGGGGGGGGGGAGGAGGGTTGATTTTCCCGCGCGAAAACGGACGGTTTTGATTCGACGCCGTTGCACGTTTTTTTCTTTTTTAATTCTACGACGAATTCGGGATGCCGGGCCACGGATCGGCGTTCAGGCGCGAGATACGCGCGGAATTTCGTCGTCGAAAGCCGGTTCCCTTGAATCGTTTGAATTGTTTGTTGTACAGTAGCGTTAAAGTGTGGCGTTTTGTTGTGCGTTGCTGTATATGTAAATTTTTTTTTTATTGGATTTTTTATATAATTATTTATTAGAAAATATTTCTTCTCCTTCAATTATACTATACTATAATTACCGTACCATACTATATACTATATACAATACTATAATTACCATACCATACTATATACTATACTATAATTATAATATACTATATTTATAATTTATTTTAATATTTATTTCATTCAATAATTAATCGTAATATACTGCAATTATAATAACTTTCAATTATACAATAATCATACTTATATCCTCGATTACTATACTATTAATTATAACCTATAAAACACTCATCTTTCGATACAAATCCGATTTATAAATCAAAGGAGACAGTTGCCACGATGATCGCGTCCTCTCTCTTAAATAACCAATTAACGCAACGTGTTTATAGGGGGGTGGATAGAGATTCGCGGAGGGTATCGTTTTATGGAATTACTATTACTATATTACCAGCGCTATACGATCCCCATAAAGGAACAGGATAGCAGCCACTCTAGCGCGACCAGTTATAATGCATAACAGGTGCGCTCGCGAGGAGAGCCAGCCAAGTTCATGCGGCAAGGACACTTTCACGAGTCTTTGGCGGCCATTTAATGGCCATTGCCGGGGCATTTAGATGTGGTGAATGTTTGTTTTAATTGGCCGGCCTGTCGGCACACAACTCTCGCGGCCGAATTTAGTCGGCCGTTTTACACAACGGGACGTTAATTGG
>NW_027587610.1:0-1239 GCF_028453695.1 Augochlora pura
TGACGTCGGTTATTACATTGCAGCAGAGAAATCTCAATATTCATTGGTCATCTTCTCGAAATATGATTTAGGCTTGATTATGAATGAAACCGACATTTCAACTGGTGACATGGCTGTTTCTGCAGGTGTCACGTTGAAATTCAACGAAAACAACTATATTGCACTAGGAATTACAATACATGATGTTGGTTATTACATTGCAGTAGAGGAATCTCATCAGTTATCGGAATTCTTAACGAAATATGATTTAGGCTTCATTATGTATGAAAGCGATATTTCAGCTGGTAACGTGGCTGTTTCTGCAGGTGTTACGTTGAAATTCAATGAATAAAAGTACTTTGCACCACGAAATACAATACATGATGTTGCTTATTACATTCCAGCAGGGAAATCTGAACATTCATCGGCATTCTTCTCGAAATACGATTTAGGCTTGATTATGTATGAAAACGACATATCAGCTGGTGAAACGACTGTTTCTGCAGATGTTACGTTGAAATTCAATTAAAACAAGTACTTTGCACGAGAAAATATAATACATGACGTTGGTTATTACATTGCAGCAGAGAAATCTCAATATTCATTGGTCATCTTCTCGAAATATGATTTAGGCTTGATTATTTATGAAGACGACATTTCAGCTGGTGCCATGGCTGTCTCTGCAGGTGTTAAGTCGAAATTCAATGAAAACAAGTACATTGCACCACAAAATACAATACATGATGTTGGTTATTACATTGCAGCAGAGAAATCTCAACATTCATCGGTATTCTTCTCGAAATATGATTTAGGCTTGATTATGTATGATAACGACATTGAAGCTAGTGACGTGGCCGTCTCTGCAGGTGTTACGTTGAAATTCAATGAATACAAGTACTTTGCACCAGAAAATACAATACATGATGTTGGTTATTACATTGCAGCAGAGAAATCTCAACATTCATCCGAATTCTTCTCGTAATATGTTTTAGGCTTGATTATTTATGAAAACGACATTTCAGCTGGTGACATGACTGTTTCTGCAGGTGTTACGTTGAAATTCAATGAATAAAAGTACTTTGCACCACAAAATACACTACATCATGTTGGTTATTACATTGCAGCAGAGAAATCCCAACATTCATCGGTCTTCTTCTCGAAATATGATTCAGGCTTGATTATGTATGAAAACGACATTTCAGTTGCTGACATTGCCGTCTCTGCAGGTGTTAAGTTGAAATTCAATGAAAACAAGTACTT
>NW_027587611.1:0-1239 GCF_028453695.1 Augochlora pura
GGCGTGTAGAGGTCTCCACGTTCCACGCGATCTGAGGAGTTTCGTATGGCTCGGTCTCAGTTTCCAGCGTTATCTATACCATAAGTTCAAGTATGTATTTCCGTTGACGCGGCTTCGGCTATCACCCGCCCCGTGAACGTTTCATGTAATTATGCCGAAGGTGCGTCGAAACTTTGAACAGTTAATAGTTTAATACAGCTTAATCGAACAAACACGGAACCGCGTCGAAAGCCGAGCACACGCGGTGCTTCGCAACGAAACCGATAACCATTAAAATCGAATCGGAAAATAGTTTGCGGCGTTCTTTTACCCCGATCGGTGCTGTTTTATTCGTTCTCCGATCGAGGTGATCGAATGACGGGTCTAATTTGCGACGCGGCCAAAAGGAGCCCCCCCGATTAAACGCGGAACGATACGTGTTTTCGCGTGCGCGCGATCACCGGACAGAGCCGAAGGCGACCGGGTAATTTTAAATCGAATTCGAATAGCCAATCGTCATTACGCTAAATACCTCTTTGTGTATTCCGCAAGCCGTGCCGGCGCGCGTTCGTTCCCCTATCGGCCATCTGCTGATAACCGGGCACAAATATCGACGTTTCCCCAGCCTCTAATAGCCTCGCACGTTCCGAACTTCGATTGCGAACGGGGACAATAAAACACCAGCGACAATTATTCTCGTCGACGATCGGCAACCTTACAGTTTAACCTCGATTACATTGTTGTAATATTGTTCAATCAAATGTACGCGGCGTCCAACGAAATGTGTCACAGACAAACGACGTGACCCGCTCCATCACTGTTTCATTTCATCGGTTATTTAAATTACGATATCTCATTTCGCATCCTTTATTGTCAAGTTATTATCAATAACAGAATTACGGGTTTTTATTTGTGTGGTTGACACGACGCTTGTCATGTTTATATTTTTAATGAGGAAGCTTTCAGATTCTTGTGTAAAATTTTCAGTGTATTTGCTAATGTGGACAGTAGAATAGGATGACTACTCGTCGGTAATGTGGACGATGAGAAAAATGAAATGAACTGTCTCTAATCAAACCAGGAGAATTCGTTGCCATTGGTCAGACAAGTAGACTGGATTATCTGTAGTCAGACAAGTAGAATGTCTTGCCTTTAATCAGACGATTATATTGGATTATCTGTAGTCAGACAAGTAGAACGGTTCGCCCTTTAATCAGACAAGTAGACTGGATTTTCTGTAGTCAGACAAGTAGACTGGAT
>NW_027587612.1:0-1239 GCF_028453695.1 Augochlora pura
CGGACCATTGCATCCGCGTGATCGACCGTAACTGTTAAATTCTCCGTCTGAAATATACCATATCGAAATAGACATACGGTTTTCGGTATTTTTTCTGTATCTTTTTAATACAACCCATACATTGGTTTCTAATTGGTGCCTCATAGATATATTATTGTAGTAAAAATATAAAATTAAAAATTGTCAATTGCTATTAAAATCGCTTGATTCTCTATCCGGTTACATTGGCTTTGATCCGCTTACATTGTCTTTCACGTTCGAAGCTCGACACGCTCGGCATCACTTTTACTTTAGCTGGCAACAGTTATTCAAAGATTTATTCGACGGATGAATAATTTTTTTAGTCGAACTTTTGAATAAAGATTATATTTAGCTTTCATTCGTTATTCTAAATTTTCATTTACATAAACATTTTGCCCAACTCTGGACGGTAACGCGTACCCGAAGTTTTATCGCTACGTGGTCCGCGGCTTGTTTGTTTGGATTGGACTCGGCAGTGCCGTAGCTATGTGTGATCAAAGTCGATAGCGTCATCCAATGGGGCACCCATTCCGTGTAAATAACGTGTGATTCAGTTTCCAACATTGAACTTTTCTATCTGTAGATTTTGTTTTATATTCTTGAGTCGAATATGGTGTGATGAAATCTTGTACTTAGCTAAGAACGCAACACTGAAATATAAAGAAACAAAAGATGATCACGCATAGTTACGACACTGCCGGGTCAAGCGGAACAAGTAGCAGACGACACAGCGGAAAAACGCCGCGTACGCATTGCCGGCAGATATTTTTTCGATCTATAAAACCGTATCGACACTTTGGCGATAGTTTTTTCTTAAAAAATATCTGCAGAATCGGATGCCATGGTCAGTTTCTGTCCCAAATAAACATCATCATATAATTTAATTTTATTACATCATTTTGTTATTATTTTCAGCTCTTTCATTCAACGCAACAAACTCACGGAGAATCAGTAAGTATTTTTTTTCTAATTTGTCTACATATTTTACTTTTATATGTACATTTCAATAAGTAATTTCAATTAATTCTCTTTTTTAGTGAACACAGACTGTTTAAATATCGCGTTAATTTTCGAAGGGAATTCCTCGAAAGCGATACTAAATTTATCGGATTCTGAGTTTTTGCCTGGGAACGCTCGGAATCACGACCCCGGTCGAAAAACACTTCGAACCGGCGGCCGTTGAGACTCGGCGACCTCGGCAACAACGAACGATAATAG
>NW_027587613.1:0-1238 GCF_028453695.1 Augochlora pura
TAATATTATCTTATTATTTAATTACGTACAAAATATGTTTGATTAGTTGGATACGTGAAGAAAATGTCTGAGTTGCCAGAGCAATGTAGCCGTAGGGGCTCGCCTTCTTTTATAATAATCTGGTCAGTTATCGATGATATATTTGGTTTTAGAGACGTCGAGTCTGAGAAGAAGAGAAAGAAATTGATTCGGTCAATGACAAAACGTATTCAATTGACACATTCATTTAGTAAGGGAAATAAATAAATAAGATTCGATTGAAATGATGATTCATTTATACACACGTTTACTTAATTCAATCCAAGAAATTGCAGTGAATATTTAAATGTTTAAACAATCATCCACGCTAGCACTAAGTTTAGATATTATCTTAATAATATCATTACAGCTAAAAAAATATTTACAAGCAGAAGACATAAGAAAGAATGGCAATTAGATAAATCATCATAACATGTTAACCATGCAACGATACGAATGGTGATGCAATTTACCGGATGTCCCGCGTCCGAGATAATTCCTTAAGTTTCCTCGTACATTCTCGGAAATGAATCGTGTTTATTTGAATTGAGTGCAAAATAAAACGTAACTTAGTACTTTTGCTAAATTACTGTCTTTATTTCACGGCACGCGAGAAAGCTCATTATTAAACGAATCTTTAACAGCGTCTATCTTTGGAGCCCCGCAAATGAAAATTGAGTTTTCCTCCTGTCTCCGATCTTGTTATGACTAAACCCCACAGACCGCGCGTTGAAATCGTGAATCAACACATTGTATACTTTCGTATGTTTATTTGGGAGACAGTTTTGAGAAGTACAAGTTCGCTGTGATAAGTATATGGTAATAATTCAATACCGTCTTTATTTCGCAAATGAAAATATGCGAAAGTCTCATCAGTTGCACCACGCCAACTTTAATCATTCCTGTACTAATAGAACAAAAGAATTTTCGTTTTTTTTTTGTACCAGAAAATGAAAAATGGTGGAAAATAGAGCACACTGATATTTGGTAATCTATGAAATCTTCATCACAAATCTGACTCTCCGTTGTAATGCAAGGGGTCACAGTGCAACCATTGCTTGCAGTTTATAAAAAATTTTCAAAATTTGTTTACAGATCATTTAGTGAATTACTCTAACTGTCAGAAAAATGTTCAAGTTTTTAAGGGAGTTGCTCAATTTAAAATATAGTTCAAATAAGCTGTATGCTTGGCCGCGCATAAATTGTTACAGAAAATTCTG
>NW_027587614.1:0-1238 GCF_028453695.1 Augochlora pura
AGAATACACCGCTAAACGCGGTTAAGAACAAGCCGAGCTTCTCTCTTGCAACGCGTTCTCGTCGATGGGAAATATGTTCGAAAGAAAAACATTCGAAGGGAACGTGACCGGAACGCAAATTGGCCGAGCGAAGACGTCTCTCGTTGAACGAAGTCGAACGGCGACGCGCCGGGAACGATTGAAACGGCGTCGTTTCATATTAAACAAAGCGCGGCGGGTGGGTGATTCGCGAGTGGATTCGCGTACGCAGCAGCCTCTGGAGCCATAAGTGCGACCCATCAGATTGTGTACGGTTGCTTGACGAACGGAATGGAGACAGATTCAAGCGGGCGGAAAACTGATCCGCCATTTGTCACGCGAATCGTCCTGCCGTTACGCGTCTTTGCAAGCGTCCCGCGTCGCGACCGTCGACAAATAACATTCGAAAAAAGTTAATGCTACGTATCCATCCTAAACCGCGACGCGTTCGAATGCATGAATAATTATATTTAATAATAAAATATTGAACAAATTGAGCGAAAGCAAATCGAGCTTCGACTGAGCTGAAATTCACAGCACAGTCTGTTTCAATTATCTTATAAACAAAAGGTAGTTTTCCGAAGTAATTTTTATAGAAAATGATCGCCAAGAATTCTAGAATTATTATTAATTTATACAGATTTTATAATATATATAAACAACGTAATAATTCACTCGAAAGGAAGCAATAAATTTGCATTCGCTTTCCTATACTTTGCAGAATAAATTTTCTTATACAAATTGATTCGTCTTTTTATTTTCTTTGACAAATTGTTTAGCCGAAAATTGATTGCTATAAAAGCTATAACTTTTTCTATATAAGTCTCGCGCGTAAACACCAGCGTCCGTTCGAGCACGCGGCCATCCTACTCGCGCAAGTTCCCGGCCCGCCGCATCGAATATTAACGATCCAAGGATCAGCCGTTAATTGCGGTTTATATAATTCCGCGCGCGGAACGGTAAAATATTATGTAATACGAGCGACCTACACCGCGCCCCCCCGGCCGCGAAGCATATTCGACCGATTGCACTGTTTTACTTTCATTAATGTGTGTACCGTGGAAATCGAGTGCCTCCCCCCACTCCCCCACTGACCCCCACTCCCCGATACCACCCGATACGCCGCCGCTGTTCGTTTCACCGGCGCCGCCTGCGATCCCGGAAAATTAATCTGCTCGGCTTCCTCCAGCATCGGACTCTTACGTTATTGCGGTCTAACC
>NW_027587615.1:0-1238 GCF_028453695.1 Augochlora pura
GATCTATTATCTCATTTAATAGAATAATTTTATTAATTTTCATTATTATAGAAAGTTTTATATTAAAACGAATTATTTTATTTAAATTCAATCAATCTTCAATAGAATGATTAAATAATTACCCTCCATTAAATCACTCCTTTGTAGAATTACCCATTATCCTAAAATTTATTAAAAACTTTTAATATGGCAGATCTAAGTGCAATGAGTTTAAGCCTCATATATAAAATTCATTTTTTATTAAATATATATATATATATATATCATATATTAATCCTAAATTTAAATATATATATATATATATTATTGCAACTTGAAAAATATTTTCTTTTCAAGATCCTAACTCCCCCTTTGCAGACAACCTAATCTATTTTTATAATTTTACCATAATTTCTCTTTCTATAATTACCGCCCTTACAATTTATATTATATACTTCATCTTAAATAATAAATTCTATAATATTAATCTTTTAAAAAATAATAATATTGAAATTTTATGAACAGTTACTCCCATAATTATACTTATAATTATTGCAGTTCCTTCATTAAAAACTCTATATTTTATTGATGAATTATGAAACCCTACCTACTACACAATTAAATCTATTGGTCACCAATGATATTGAAGATATGAATATCCTGAATTTAATAACATCATATTTGATTCATATATAGTTAAAGCAATTGAATCTCTAAATCAATTTCGATTATTAGATGTTGATAATCGAACTGTAATTCCTTTTAAAACCCCTATTCGATTACTAGTTACCTCAATAGATGTAATCCACTCATGAACTGTACCCTCATTAGGAATTAAAATAGATGCAACCCCCGGACGAATTAATCAAATATCAATAATTTCACATCGACCCGGTCTATACTTTGGTCAATGTTCTGAAATTTGTGGAGCTTATCATAGATTTATACCTATCGTTATTGAAAGAACAAATTTTAATCAATTTACTCAATGAGTAAAAAATATATAAAGAATTAGTTAACTTATAACATTAAATCGTCAATTTAAAATAATTATCTCCATAATACTCTTTTCATTAGATGTCTGAAATGAAAGAAATGGTCTCTTAAACCAACCCATAGTAAAAAATCGCTTACTTCTAATGAATCGATTCTTCATACTCTACTCTAATTAATTAAATATTTATATTAAATAAATTAAATAAATTAAATTTTATTCTTTAATACCACAAATAAGACCAATTATATGAACCTTAATTTTT
>NW_027587616.1:0-1238 GCF_028453695.1 Augochlora pura
AAAAAAGGCTGATTAATTTCAAATACGGTGTTGTAATCTCTCCTCTTCTAATCTTCTTACTGCAGCAGTCGCGTTGCCTTTGCATTGCGCATGCACAAACAATATTTGGTACTGCTCTTGCGAGGTGTACATTTTAAAGAAAGGAGAAGTTATAGCGACGAAATCTCGAACGAAACTGACCTTCTCCACGAAGATGTTCACACAGACTGTGTCGATTGTCATAACAACGGACACTATGTTTTAAAGAAATTTGAGATGCTCCGACGAAAAAAAAGGTTTTCCAAACTGCAACACGGTGTAAGGATTATAAATTGATACCTCGTCCTGAATCTTAGATGTTGATAAGTAAACATAAGAAGGAATCTAGATCATCGATTTATATACAACACTTTTCTTTCTCCATACATTTATTAATTCGAGGGCACGGAAATTGCGACAAACAGAGAAACTGGGGAATCCTGTACCATCTGCAAGTAACAGTGCCTCGTACTGTTTGAAATAGCCGATGTTAGTGCCCAGCACTAATATGTATTCTTTATGACACGGACGTACTCGGCTGGCTATTTTTAAGTTTAGGATTTTTCGCTAACGGCTGGTAGGCAATTCAGATTTAAAATAATTTTCCTGCCGAGTGACCGCATACTTTATTGCTAGTTTTAGGATTTCGCTTCTCTCGGCCTCAATAGCCAAGACGTGTCATAAAAAAGGAAAGTTCCGAAGGGTGAGACCCATGTTAGTTTACAACAGTGACCAGCCGTAATTACACCTGGAGGAGTTTCCCGTTAAAAATCTTTGTTAAAATATCGGTAACACCCCCACCTTCCATATAACAGCAACTTCGCAAAAGGACGCGCTAAGGCGCCGGGGAAGGGCGCCTTCTCGAAACAGACTCGCTGGTTGGTTATTGTTAAAATCAAGGAAAACCAATCAGCGAGTATTAGAAATGCGTGAGAGGGGTAACAGTTTACCTCGACAGAAAACATTTTTCAGAAAGACAGAGTTGGAATGGCATTCGAGGAATTCAGACCTCTTAGAGTTGGATTAGACCTCCAAAGGAAAGGTGTGTACAGTACGAGGCTAAATATATAACTTTTTCGCCACTAAATTCGGGCCCTACTTTTAATACAGTCCACAGATATAGCGTCACAATTCGTGGCTATTACTGACGACGCCGTGACACCCCAACAGCCAATATATCGAAATGGACAGAGTTCGTGAGATACACTGCATTTCTCGAG
>NW_027587617.1:0-5875 GCF_028453695.1 Augochlora pura
CCGATTTAGGTGAAACATGCACCGTTTCGTTCTATAATCTGTTGCCATTTTAAAGGTGCCTTCACAATGCCTCTCTCGTAGAAGTCTTAGCCCCTATTAGCGAAAAACTCTAGCAATCGACTTTCACAATCTTCTCTCGATGCCAATTTCTTATCACTAAGGAAGTTTTGATTGAGACCGTGTCCCGAAACACGTACCATCGTTTAACGAAATCGTTATTATTTGAGCTGTAATTCTCAAGCGTTCAGAACAATTAGAAAAATCTTCCACTCGAAATATTTCCACTCTTGCATGTTTTTCTAGCTCGTTGAAACAGAGGTTTTACTTTATAAGAAACTCCGCTCTAATTTCCTTTATAATATATTAACTTATAATTTATCTTTGATAACCTCAATTTGCGGATTTCAATTGCGAACCTCGATTGCGGATCTCAGTCGCGAATCGGAACGTTCCGTAGCATATTTTAAAGACATCCTGGTTTGCCGCGTGGAATCCTAGAAACGGTCGAAGGATATCTGGATCGTCCAGTAGCGGCCCGGTTTCAATTAAGACCGATCGGCCGCGAGGATTCGCGCGCGTCCCGCGACGCGATCGCGGCCAGGGTTACGACGCACTGATAATTTATTTCAGCCCGGGCTCCGCGGGCCGGGTGCGCGTGGGTGGTCGGGCCGATAGGCGGTCCGGCACGTTCTGAAACCCTCGCAATCTCGTTGCCCGATCCGAGCTGACTCGGTAACGCCTCGTAGTACGCGAGGTCACGCGAGCGAGAGCCGAGCAGGCGTTCGAGGATGTTCCTGTTTGCAGGAGAAAATGCACCGTGACCGTGCTGCGCACGAGCGTCCTTCCTCTTCCACTTGACGGAGAGGTGGGCCGCGTCGCCACCGGGACAAGCTTCGATCATCCGCAGGAGTGGTGCGCAAACATCCATTTCGTTTCCGGAAGTCTGTCGTCCGGTTCATGCGACGACGATCTGTCGCGTCCTTCGGTAATTTGTCGACAGCTTCGCGAAGGATGTTTCGTATGGGACAGTAGATAATTATTACAGAGATAGTATTTACTGTCTAAGTATGTGTAAGTAAGTCTTGCTGTGGTTATATACTGCGTTTACTATAGTAAGAAATTAATGTAGTAACATGCAATATTAATTGGATTAATGTTATGTTAAAATTGGGGAGGGTTTTAGAATATTTATTTAAGAATATTGATATAGTGTTCGACCATAATTGAATTATTTAGGAATGTGAAGATAGTGCCACTTTTTATGACGAGTATATTCGTCACGACAGAAAATATTGCTATTTCTCTATGATGAGTATATTCGTCATGACAGAAAATATTACTATTTCTCTATGACGAGTATATTCGCCATGACAGAAAATATTGCCATTTCTCTATGACGAGTATATTCGTCACGACAGAAAATATTATTATTTCTCTATGACGAATATATTTGTAATGACATAAAATATTGCCATTTCTCTATGACGAGTATATTCGTCACGACAGAAAATATTGTCATTTCTCTCTGACGACTGTATTCGTCATGACAGAAAATGTTACCATTTCTTTATGACGAGTAAATTCATCATGGCACGAATTTTTGTTATTCCTCGTTGACGAGTACACTCGTCGTGATAAAAAATTGCAATTGTGCTGGCATCGTACCTTTTAAAAATTTAGTGTTTTTTAATTCTATTACATATTCTGAAAAATCCTTGTTATATATTTGTTATCAAAATAGCTTTTAAATATATGATGAAGAAATTAAATTTTTTAAGAAGGTCTTGAAAGTGCTCTCCCGCGCATAGTAGGTTGAAAATCGATCTCCGTAGTTTCCGAACTGCAGAGAGGAAATGAACGTCACCGAAACTTGGACGAATTAGTTTCTACCATCAACTACTCGATTCGCGGAACTTCTAGTAAAAGTTAATTTCGAATGACTTGAAATACCGCAGGACTTATCTCCTTGTTATACTTCGACGAGTCTGACACGCGCTGCAGATTTCTAGGAAGAACCTGTTATGTATGAATAATATTCCATTCTTAATATTCTGTTCTCTTCTTATCACTACATAAGCATTCGATTAAAATGCAAGCGCACAGCAAACATAAATTGCCTTTCATCCTCTTAACCTCTTAGACACGGCTGGATTTTGCGCGAATGAAATTGTTCATAACTAAATTACCATTTTTCTTAATATATATATTTTTGGTATAGCTATATATAATATTAGGTATACGTATATTCCTTTCTTAATGTATTGCATATATACACTTTAATTGTTTACTTTAATAATTAATAACACAATTGAGTAAAGCACAAAACATCCGCGAAAGCCAGTATAGTGGTGCGTCGTGCCTAAGAGGTTAAAAACTATTAAAATCAAAAAACTTTAAATTATTTCAAGCCACGGAGGAGATGATACTTCGAGGGGTTAACCGAACATCCTCTTCCAAGGATCGACTTCGAAAAGATCGTCTCTGAAACACGCCGAAAATTAGTCACTACCGTCGGCTGCATCACGGATCGAGCCGTCGCGTCGGCGTCGCCTAGAACACGTTCCTGCGGTTAGAAAGTTTCGATAGCGTTCCGCAGACAAGAGAAGGAAGAAGACCGTGATACGAAACAGCACATCGCGAGGATCGCGGGGCACCGACGGATATTGTTCCTGTTTTCCGCGGGGGCACGGCAGCGCGTACCGCATTAACCTTTGGACAACCTCGCGCCGTTCCTTTCCTTTCACCTGTGCCTTTCCTGCAGCGCGCCCACCGCCGCCCACCGCCGCCCACGCGCTTCCACGCCCGGCGTCGCCCACCACCGCCCGCGGAATTTCGATTTCTATTTTTCCGCGCGTCGCCTTATCAATCGAAACCGAAAGTCCCCGGGCACGAGGCTGGCTTCGGGTTGCGTAACAACGCCGGGCCGGGGATATGGAACGAAATTTGAATTTTTATGGGAACATCTAGCGGGGACGCGCGCGCTCGTGCTGCCTTATTCCGTTCGTCGCGCGGAATACGGAATCTCGGATGCGCGGATGCAATTTCTTCTGCATTTCGGGCACGTGTTCGCGAAACGTCTTCATCCTCGTGGATTATTACGGGGTGTACTGACAAGTAGATATCGCGGATTTCGCGTGGTTTCGAGCAGCCGGGATTATCCTAGAGGGACGAAAAATATCGCAGTTTCAACTTGTTCAACAATTTTATAACGTGGCATGGTAATTTTTAGAGGCGCCTGAGAGTCGCCGTTCGACCGCAAAGGGTTAAAAGGGTGCCGCCGCTAATATTCATATTTGGCCCGATCATCACGTTTAGCTGAATATTACGTTTATCATCTACCACGGGCTATGTCCGTATTAGTAGTTTAAGGGGTTAAATTATTGGAGACAGATAACATTTTTCTTCGACTTGAATTTCTGTTTCACGTTATATGCTGCAGTGTGTCGGGCACGGAAAGTACCGTGCAGGTTAGAAATTAGTAACCTGTTTCAGCGGAGATCTAGACGTATTCGACTAACCGGCGAGATTCCTTCCGTTTGATTCGCCACGAGTCGCGTAAGCCAAGTTAATTAGAACCGTTCTTCAACGCGACGTTTATTACCCTTTCGCCTCTTAGGCGGAGGTTACGGTCTCGTCGCGAAATAAGTCTGCTATCCAGGAACTCGTCGAGCCATGGGAGAACGAGAATTAACCGTATCAAAGTCCTTGAACGGTCGTATAAAAATCTTTAAACCACCCCAAAAGTTTAGATAAATAGAAAAATAGAGAAATGGATAGATAGATAGATGGATGGTTAGATGGTTAAATGGTTAGCTGGTTAGATGGTTAGATGGATAAATGGATAGATGGATAGATGGTTAGATGGTTAGATGGTTAAATGGTTAGCTGGTTAGATGGTTAGATGGATAGATGGATAGATGGATACATGGATAGATGGATAGATGAATAGATGGATAGATGGATAGATGGATAGATGAATAGATGGATAGATGAATAGATGGATAGATGGATAGATGAATAGATGGATAGATGAATAGATGGATAGATAGATAGAGAGAGGGGGAGGGAGAGAGAGAGAGCGAGAGAGAGAGAGAGAGAGAGAAACAGCAGACACAGAGAGGAGAAGGCGAAGACCTCGAGGCCGGAGGAGCACGCGAGGAATAGAGGTGCGTGTCCCCCGCGGTTGCAGGGGAACTGGGCCGTGGTCTCGCGTTACTCGTCTCCCGCATGGCGCACGAGCGCAAAAAGTGACACATATTTCAGGGCGACGTGGAACGAGAACTCGGCTGACCGCGAGCACGCGGAACATATCCGCCGGACGATTTTCGCGATCGCGACCGAGTCTCCCTCAACCAGGCCAGACCAGTTCCTCCAGGAATCTGAGAACCGAGATCTGAACGAGGCTTCCTCCCTACCATCCTCTATTTTTATCCCTCGACAACATTCGACGTCCTTACTGTCATCTATTTCACTCAGCAATATCTGTTTCAAGCAATAATATCAAATTGTTGCATTCAAATTATTTTACATTATTCTGCAGAAATTTATTTTACATTGTTCTCCAGAAAATTATTTTAAAATTATTAATACTTGCACAGTAGAATTTCGATTGTCTCAGCTAAATAAAGAAACGTGAATGATCGGATAATAGAACGGTAGTTAATTTATAGTGCTAAAATTATTCTCCTATTTAACAAATCGTTTCAAAAAGGGGTGGTTTAGATTGGAATTTCCAGTGAAATATATTTAGATTGAGAGATCTTCGAAATTACATTTATGTGGTTGCTGTACTTTATAATTTACCCGGGAAAGTTTTACTCCGACAAGTTGAATTCATTTGTTGGATTTATTAATAATCGAACGACGCTAAGTCGGTTCTTAACACGATAAGCGTCCATGTCAATCACTGATGACTGACACTATATGTACTTTGCGTTCGGACCGCGTCAATCACCGGTGACTGAGGATACAAAATTAAGAAAATTACATTCTCCTATATAAACAAATTAGTAATAATTTAACGATCATAAAGAATGTATTTAAATATTGATTACTATTAATATGTATTACTAAAACGCGATATTGACAGGTTACTTAGAATATTATAATACTGACTAAGCGAAGAGAAAACGGACACGACGCTCAACATATTAACGAACATTAATTACCCAAGGTCGCCGAAGCTCGCAATACTAGAACAGCGTAAAAACGGGCGCAGAGAACGCGCAACTTTGTAAGTGGCTGCTGCGTTCGACGCGTGTCATTTATTTGCCAAGCCAGCGACCCGTGAAGCTGCAGCCGCGCGCGATCCAAGGATTAAAAAAGGATCATTAGCCGATCGGACACGGTTCCCTGACTGATATCATCGACCGACCGTTAAGAAGCACTCGGACGTTGTCGTAGCCGGCGTCGACCGAGTATGTATTCTGTTAAAATACAATCGAATATCAGGCGCGAAGGCCCGGTGAATGGCTCCGGCCGTAAGAGAGCTCAGGTGTATCGGTCGGAGAGGAAACAGGTCCCTCCCTCGTCCTCGTCCACGCGGCGCGGCGGTCACTCGAAGATAGCTCAAGGATACACACAGGCCGAGAGCCGATTCGATCGGCCTGGACCGAGAGACCGTTAAGCGTCCAGCGGCGAGAAAGAAACTACTGCTCTACCGTACATGCCTCGAATAGTGTTCCGATCGGTGGCCTCTCTGGGGCAAGGTCAAGAAGCAAAGAGTATAAAACTGTCGCTTGGACGGCCGCGGCGTTTCCTGCGCCGCCGGCAGACACACGCGACGACCTACTGATCGCGGATTTTAAACCCGCCCCGTTACCTCTCAGACCTGTCCTCGGAATATTCCCCTCCCTCGTCGCAGTTGCAACATTTT
>NW_027587618.1:0-1238 GCF_028453695.1 Augochlora pura
TTAAATAATAAACAATTTGACAATCGGATACAACATTAAAATAATATCGCAATTTCGAAAAAAGAAAATCGAATTGACATACAAGCTGTGATGTAGCTACCATCAGAATCATAAGATGGCTCCACCATGACCATATGTTACATAAAGGGCATAGCCGATTAAGATGGTCAAAACTGCCCTTAGAGGTTTTTCAATGAGTCATATACCGTACGATAGCTGACCAATAAAAACTCATCTGTGCAAAATTTTAACCCTGTAACTTTTTCCACCTTTAGCGGCTTTCTAAAATTTTGTAAAAAATATGGCTTATTTACATTCCTACATTCCAACATTCCAACATTCCTACATTCCTACATTCCTACATTCGTAGATTCTTAGATTCCTAATTCCTACATTCCTACATTCCTACATTCCTAGATTCCTAATTCCTACATTCCAACATTCCAACATTCCAACATTCCTACATTCCTACATTCCACATATCACATCCTCCATTCCACATTCCACATTCCTAAATTCCCACATTCCACATTCCTACATTCCTACATTCCTACATTCTTACATTCTTACATTCCTAATTCCTACATTCTCACATCCCACATTCCTACATTCCACCTTCCTACATTCCACAATCCTACATTCCAACATTCCTACATTCCAATATTCCTACATTGTGGAATGTAGGAATGTGGAATATAGGAATGTGGAATGTAGGAATGTGGAATGTAGGAATGTGAAATGTAGGAATGTGGAATGTAGGAATGTGGAATGTAGGAATGTGGAATGTAGGAATGTGGAATGTAGGAATGTAGGAACGTAGGAATATGGAATGTATCAGGCTCTACATCCATGGACCAGTCCGATTCATTTCAAACCTCCTTGATTCCGGCACCTTCAGCCTCTACATCCACGGACCCATTGGCCGTTTGCACGAAAGAAAACTTTCTCATAAAAGGAAGTCATAAAAAAGATTTGGTTTCCAGGACGAAGAGTCATTTCTACCCGCATTTGCTGAAGACAGAAAGCTTAGAAGCAAAATTAATGAACTGTAATCTAAAGAATGTTAAACAAAGCCGTAATGACGGTCATATGTAGTTAGAGAATGGATAAAATAAGAGATATTCCAAAACTATTTTTGTATGTATGTTGACTTAAATATTGTTCAAATGTTATTTAAATATAATGTTATTTCAAATGATTCGATGGCGTTTATCGGCTTTTTAAAAGTTCTCTGACGA
>NW_027587619.1:0-1238 GCF_028453695.1 Augochlora pura
TGAACGAGAATCGCGAACACATTGTTTAAAGTAAAGAAACATTTAAAGAATCACCAATGAAAGTTGAATAATAAATAAATCGTTAACGAATGTCACGCATGCTCTTGAAGTGGTTTACCCATACGTTCGGGGAACCGTGAGAATCGTGCCACGCAAGGAACGATCACTCTGTCAACAAGATGCTAAACACTCTGAATAATTGTTGGAATAATTAATAAATTAGTATCTTGATTTATTTCCTTGGTGATTACATGTAAAAACAAATTATTAAATATTCAACGTGTTATCGGGATGGTACAGCTATACGTCAATACCGGGGGGCGGCCACAACAAAAATTCAGCTATAGCCCACGCTCAGGCCAGCGATCACGTAGAATGGGTCTACCGTAAAATTTGGCGACCAACATTCACGGTTCTGCCATATATTTGGCGATCACAATGGTGGTTCCGCCGTACACCCTTATAGACAGCCATCGGCATCCATGATTACGATCAATATTCAATTTATTCACTAATTATGATTTATTGCAAATATTCAATTTATTCACTAATTACGATTTATTACATGACCCTGATTAACGAGTGATAAATTCAAATGATTTCGAGACTAGTATTTGATTTTATAGTTTTATTCGATAACTGGATTATATCGTAGTGCAGAATATAGATTGACAATATATAAGTGTATGTGTGTATTTGTGTTGGCACGACAGTAGAATAACGCGAAATGGCAAAAATGAACGTCGCGAGATTTCACAATTACAATGAAATCATTGAATGTTACCTTGATTGACAAATACAGAGTTCGTAGTTGAATCGGTTGTCCGTGTTGAACAAGTACACTGATTCTATTTCAATTAACTTGACAGTCTATTAACTGTTTAATTATTAAACAAGATTTATAAGTAACTGACTGACGTGGAGACCGCACTGGTTGACTGTTGAAATCTGAATGAGAAGTGCCGCTCCGGCATGAGGCGGCCTTATTTATATGGTCGCTTCCCTCCAGTTGGCTGCGCATCTTCCATTGTCCGCTCGTTCGGTGCGTGCGCACTCGGATGTTGTTGACTGCATTCCTTAGGTGGTGTGATGGTTGGTGGGTGGGGGAAATGAGATAACCGCGTCCGATCGTGGCGCGACTTGGTGGCGTGACTCCCTTATCTTATCAGCATCCGGTCCGCCGTTGTTTTGCTGCTGCATTCCATTCTCGCACCTTCTATCGTCCGTTCTCCATCGTT
>NW_027587620.1:0-1238 GCF_028453695.1 Augochlora pura
TGGGAACGACGTCTGCGAGTCATTGAGCAACCCTAAGATCCAGCAGCTCGCGAAAAACCCGCCGAAGGATCCAGCTTATGATGCGGTGCTTGTGGAGGTGAGGATGCTTACGTTTTGACTGCATGTGTTATCGATGGATGTCGGGAAGTATGGCAAGTGAAATTTCATTGATGAAACTAGGTAACTAGAAACTAGCTTTGCGATTATCAATGTGAACATTGACAGTAATTGCAGCAATGTCGAAATTATTTGACGAGTTAATCAGAAAGGGGTTGGAATTTATCGTACGTTATCCGTAGAATTCCAGCAGTATGGAAAACATTTGAACGTATAAGATTGGAACGAAAAATTTGCCGATCTTGAACATTCCCACGATATCAGAGTCATTTAACCCTTTCAGTCTGACGGGTGTAAATATACGCCCTCGAAGAATGACCATTCATATACAAAGAGCTGAGGTGATAGGGGGTCAATAATCACTCTTCTATCACCAAAAGGAAACTTTATTATTTTTACTTAACGCGTGTAAGAACCGGACTCGACGCGAGCTGGCGACCAAGTGGCCGAGCTTTTCGCCCGCGTTTCTCGGATTCGCGCCCGATCGTCTCTTCGTTAAGAAACGCCGATCGGACGCCTCGTGCCTCCGGTGCGTAAGCCCTCGCCGGGTCTCCGACCGCACGTATAGTAACATGCTACAATGTTGCACGGCAAGAGAATTTGTTGCAGTTCTATGGCTGCTACAGAGCGTATACATACAGGGTGATTCGTAATTATGTTAACATCGGGAACTGGGGGCGTTCACAGGTCATTTCAAGTAACGTTTTCCTGTGCCGAAATGCAATCCGCGGCTTTGTTAACGAGTTATTAACGAATAAAGTTGGATGCACACGGACGATTTTTCGTGCTGCTGCGCATGCGAGCAGGGCCGGCTGAAGCCCGTCTCGCTGACAGGAGAGACGGCCGCGGCGTATCGCCTCTGAGCCACGTTCGATCATCGAACAAGAATTTCATGAATTTCTTATTAATTTCAAAAATTTCACAAATATTATTAATGAAAAACTTACCAATTCAGTTGTAAATGTTGTAATCCACGTATGTAATCTACTTATGTAGAACGGCACAGATTACACTAACTATCACATTCCCTGCACCATTATTCCACACTGATCACGAATTGTTCAACAATTGACGCATGTCCGAAGTTTCCAGCGCGATTTTGTGTGGCCCTGAAAAGGGCC
>NW_027587621.1:0-1238 GCF_028453695.1 Augochlora pura
CTACGCTACGGCTAGTGTACGTGTCTTTTCTATTTCCCCCGTGACACCTGCAGCACCACCCGTCATCGCTCCCAAAGCCCCCAAAGCGGGTAATAACAGCGGTAGAAAACCGCCTCTTTTGGCAATTGGTAGAATTCTTTTGGTAGCACTGTTTCTACATCCATTTTTCTTTCCGTTGCTCGATTCTCGACTCTACTTCTTCTTCTTCTTCTTCTTGAGATATATGATACAATCGGAGCTGTCTTTACCAGTCTGTAGCAGTATACAGCATACAAAGCTGTTTTTACCTGTACGTAGCAGTATACAGAGCCGTTTTTCCTGTACGTAGCAATCTACAGAGCCGTTTTTACCTGTGCATAGCAGTATACAGAACCGTTTTGTCATTATGTAGCAGTATACAGAGCCGTTTTTACCTATCCGTAAACGGTATATGGGGCTGTTATGTTAAGGTTTGTTTTTCAGTCGATCATGAAAAAGAAGAACACATATCAGTTTACATGGAGATGCACTCTATCATTGAAATATGCCGGGATACTGATATCTATGATGCTTGAGCTCTCATATATATACTTTATCGTTCAAGAAGCATGAAGTTTTATCACAAGAAAAACGGAGAGCGATAGAGCACATGCGTTTCGTACGACAACCATCGAATATTCGGGTTCCGACCCACCGCACGTTCGACAACCACGATGAGATAATTCGGAAACATGGGTTGTTGCCACCGAGTACTATACGATATGTGATAAGCGGTCCGTCAGGATGTGGTAAAATGAATGTCATGATAAATCTGTTGGAGAGTCCAAACGGATTGCGATTCACGAACGTGTACGTGTATTCGAAATCGTTGCGTCAACCAAAGTATCGGTACTTGAGTGCATTGTTCTCATCCGTGGGGGAGGACGTAGGTCATTTTACCTACTCGGACAATACGAACGTGATTCCTCCGACAGACGCTCGCCCAAATTCAATATTCATCTTTGATGATGTTGCTTGCGACGAACAGGATGTCATGAGAGAATATTTCGCGATGGGCAGACATTCACACGTCGATTGTTTCTATCTGTCCCAATCGTACGCGAGAATACCCAAGCATTTGATTCGCGACAATACCAATCTATTGATTCTATTCAATCAAGATGTCACGAATCTACGACACATTCATCAGGATCATGTGAATACAGATATGCCTTTGCAAACTTATTACTCGATACCCAACGTCAGTTCGAATATTGGAA
>NW_027587622.1:0-1237 GCF_028453695.1 Augochlora pura
AAAACGGAAACACATGAGTTTTTCTTCTCCGACGTCAGCGATAAGACGTTGCCAGTAGGTTCGCCCTCGGCGCGTGGCTGTTCCATTGCCCACCGCGCGAAGCATGTTGAACAGCTCCGAATTGTATGATTCCAAATTGAGACTAGTCACAACAATAATCACGCGCTCGCATTTTACCGCATTTTCGTAACTTCCCCACTACCTCTCGGACGTTAGATACTATTAACCCTTTGCGCTCGAAGCCATTGCCACTGGAACTCTGAAATAAATCTTCTGGCTTATAGTATTTCTATCTTATGCGATAAAGTGCATTTTTGTTAACTATTTATTATATGAGTTGCGTGAATAATGAAAAGTATATTACAAAAGACGCGATCTAAATTTATATATGACTGACCCGCATGGACGCTGAGTGAAGACTAAAAGAAAAAATCAATAGAAGACGCCGCGCACGTGGCGTCTTGCGAGATCCTCCGAGAACATTCGATCGCATTCGAATGTTCTCCTCTGTAACCGATGTCGCGGGCCGTGACGTCAGTTATCGATCGCCAATGTTCGAACGACCAATCGATATTCACTCGCTCAACAGTCTCGCCTGAGCCTGAACAGCGACCGCCAACCAGGCTCGAGTGAGGCCTTGGAAGAAAACTGACTCTGAGAAAATAGAGAAAGAAAAAGTACGGCTAAGTTATCCGGGTTGCCACATGTAGATAATTTTCCTTTTCGGCAAGGGCATAGTTGCAATACCCTGACTGCTACAGATATATTATAGAATAAATGTATCAATTGACTGATATAAACGAACTATTGAAGCTTACTTCAGTTCGTCGTGATCTGATCAACAGTATCTTTTACTGTTTGTTGGTGCTCGTGGTTGATTTTAAGAAATCGTTCGAGCTTTTGAGAAACTTACACGTGATGTGTCGACTAACTCGAAGGACCACCTCCAAGGTAGGAGGAACAAATTTACACCGTGAATGTTAACAACAAATATATTTACACTCCCGGTGGAGATACATGGAATGCGTTCAAGATTGTTACAAGTTACTAGTTGTCTAAGAGTTTGTGGCTATGTCTATTTTACGTATTGTTTCTGATTCCGAAATGTATCTGTCTATTTTTACGTATTGTTTCTGATTCCGAAATGTATCTGTCTATTTTACGTATTGTTTCTGATTCCGAAATGTATCTGTTCCGCGTCGAGGCAAACATAAAAGTCAGGTACCGACCCATCCAT
>NW_027587623.1:0-1237 GCF_028453695.1 Augochlora pura
TCATGAAAATGTAATGATCTAAATAATTGTTTCATGGAAATGTAATTGTCTAAATAACTGTGTAAGAGAGATTTAATTGTTTAAATCGCGAAGGAGAAGAATGTCTTGATATTAACTAGAATGTTCCTTATGGTAATAAAATATAATATGTAAAATATGTAATAGAATATAAAGAAAATTAAACATACATGAAATAATTGTTAAGTAATAAATTGATCGATTCCGTTGCTATTTAAAGATATCAAATGTTACATTTGAAAAATATTTAGAGCCTTCCGTAACGATAATTATTGACATTTATATGCAATGCGAATTATTGATGTAACGGTTTCTAATACTATGTTAAATCACGAGTAATTACGTGGCTTTTTATAGGAAATATATGAATGGTTCTATCTAGCATCTTTTATTTAGTATTGTTAAGGTCTTGTTACGAATTTCATACGAATAATATATTTGAAGTGTTTTTTAATTTGTATATTTCACGCCTGATTAATCGCAATTAGCGATAAAGGAATAAATATTCCAGATTCCGTGAAATTAGCAAACCCATTCGAACTTTCTATCGCATTCATAAAATAAAATCCATATGCTCGAGTTTCGAGAACCGATTGCGAATTAATGGCTAAAGTTTGAAAACATTGTTTGACGCATTTATCGCGTTTTCATTGAAATGGAGCACGAAATCCATCCAGTTTTTTACGCACGGTTTAATCAAGCTTCTGCTAAATTGCACAATCAATTAAAGTTTACTTTAATCGAGATAAAAATTCAATGTTTCACACTATATACGCTTTATACAGCTTCGTTCAATATTTCATACTGTACACTGTTCGAAATATAATTCTGTTTATACGAACATTTATAATTAATAAATTTCACTTAATGAATGCATGAAATACGTATTCTTATTACTTAAATTAGAATTTTTTTTTCTTATAAATTTCGTACTGTCGGACTTCGTTTATGCGGTTTTATTTTGTGCAAATTATGGATGTTGCAAATTGAAGGATAATTCTGCTCCGAAGGAATAAAATGAAAGATATTTTGTAAAATAAAAAGTAGTACGCCATGTCAAGGATTTTAATAATTTGCGATCAAGATCTTTTACAAATTCATAATTAGCAAATCAAAGTCTTTCGAAATTAATAATGGTCGAGTAAGACAATTTGATCGGCCCTTTAGAAGCCATTAATTAGAAAGTAATTATTAAAATGATTTTGACGAAGCACAGTTA
>NW_027587624.1:0-1237 GCF_028453695.1 Augochlora pura
CTTTTTTTAAATCAAAGGGGAAGGAACAAGCTTTATTTCAACATAAACGGCATTTCCGAAAAAAATTTTACGTGGCTCGTGCATTTGATCGAACTTAGCATTTTTTAACATGATAGAAATGGCCATTTGTAGTACGTTAAATCGGGCCTCGTTTTTAAAGGGTTACAGTGACGAGGATGCGTTGAACTTAAAATCGAGGAACCGTATCTTAATCTAGAATTTCCAAGCTTCAATTTAAAAAACTGATCTTTATCCTACCATCATTTTTCGCGGAGTTATCGTTAGCCAAAGTTGGCCAATTTTCATCGAAAACTATTGTATCCTATAACTTCCTTCTTTTCAAATTCAGCAATAATTAATTATGATAGTAGTCGGAAATTCTACTACATAAACGCATCGAACATTCCCCCAATTAACCGCAAGACGTGTCACAACTTCCTCGCGAGAACGATCCCAAAGCAAAGTTAAACAAAAACGCACTTAACGCTAGAAATACCTCCCGAAACGATACGGGGACAGACCATGTCAATCGTTTTAGCATGATCCAGCACGTGAGAGATCTCGCCGAAGGTGGTAATGGAAAGTCCAGGTTTTTCTTGCACAATCCGCGCTGCTCGAGGTTTTCGGCGATATAACCGGAGGTGGCCGCCTCGAGCGTTCAACTGTGCCGAGCACGGTATCTCGCAATTGTTTGGCGCGCGTCGCTGTAACGAGCGCTGATAACATTCAATTTTTACGAACACTTATCAGCCGGGGCATTACCGTCCAAGGTTCCGCGTCCGTGTTGCTCGCGGATCGGGGGAGGCGCAACGCGAGTGACTCATTCCGTTGTTCGACGCGGTTTATTAATTTGAACGGGAACCCCGGGTCACGATCCGTGTCGACGGCCAGACGAAACGCAGGATGATCGCTTTCACTCGGCTTCCGGAGAAGAAAGCAAATTCTATCCTGCGCGTTTTTTTAGAAAGTCACCGATATCGTCGCGATTGTTCTTCGGCGGACGCCGTGGCCACGACATGCCTTTCGACTGGTCGATACGGGATCAGCCGAGCGATCGAGATCTTCGGAAGCGAGACTGCAAATTTTGTGTTAACATATTTTACGCGGCCAGTGATTCGGCTTTGTTTATACCGCTGGTGGGAGAATTATTATGTAATTATTATTTAAATAATTTGGATATTTGATACTTTCAATTATTTAAATAATTTGGATATTTGATATTTACAATTATTTAAAT
>NW_027587625.1:0-1237 GCF_028453695.1 Augochlora pura
GTGAAATCTCAACATTCATCGGTATTCTTCTCGAAATATGATTTAGGTTTGATTATGTATGAAAACGACATATCAGCTGGCGACATGACTATTTCTGCAGCAGATACGTGGAATTCAATGAAAGCAAGTACTTTGCAAAAGAAAATAAATGACACGATGTTGGTTATCACATTGCAGCAGAGAAATCTCGACATCCATCGGTATTTTTCTCGAAATATGATTTAGGCTCAATTATGTATGAGAACGACATATCAGCTGGTGACATGACTGGTTCTGCAGGTGTTACGTTGACATTCATTGAGAACATGTACATTGCACCAGAAAATACAATGCATGATGTTGGTTATTACATTGCTGCCGTGAAATCTCAACATTCATCGGTATTCTTCTCGAAATATGATTTAGGCTTGAGTATGTATGAAATCGACATATCAGCTGGCGACATGGCTGTTTCTGCAGCTGTTACGTTGAAATTCAATGAAAACAAGTACTGTGCACCAGAAAATACAATACATGATGTTGGTTATCACATTGCAGCAGAGAAATCTCAACATACGTCGGTATTCTTCTCGAAATATGATTTAGGCTTGATTATGTAAGAAAACGACATATCAGCTGGTGAAATAGCTGTTTCTGCAGGTGTTACGTTGAAATTCATTGATAACAACTACTTTGCACCAGAAAATACAATGCATGATATTGGTTATTACATTGCAGCAGAGAAATCTCAACATTCATCGGTATTCTTCTCGAAATATGATTTAGGCTTGATTATGTATCAAAACGACATATCAGCTGGTGACATGGCTGTTTCTGCAGGTGTTACGTTGACATTCATTGAGAACAAGAACTTTGCACCAGAAAATACAATGCATGATGTTGGTTATTACTTTGCTGCCGTGAAATCTCAACAATCATCGGTATTCTTCTCGAAATATGATTTAGGCTTGATTATGTATGAAAACGACATATCAGCTGGTGTAAGCTGTTTCTGCAAGTGTTACGTTGAAATTCAATGAATACAACTACTTTGCAACAGAAAATACAATGCATGATGTTGGTTATTACATTGCTGCCGTGAAATCTCAACATTCATCGGTATTCTTCTCGAAATATGATTTCGGCTTGAGTATGTATGAAATCGACATATCAGCTGGCGACATAGCTGTTTCTGCAGGTGTTACGTTGAAATTCAATGAGAACAAGTACTGTGCACCAGAAAATACAATACATGATG
>NW_027587626.1:0-1237 GCF_028453695.1 Augochlora pura
ATGTTTCATTGCGTGGGAAGTATTGTTTGCGGATTCTTAGAGTTATGTGGTATTATTTTTTAGATGGTCATAGTCGAGGTGCATGATTTTTGGATAGGTGGAAGGTATGTAGATTTATTTTAAAAGGATTGTACGAATTTAGTCGAATTTTACGAATTTACACGAATTATACGAATTTATTCGATCGAATTATATGGATTGGTTCGAATTATACGAATTTTATGAGTTCATTTGAATTATATAAATTTATTCGAATTATATGAGTTCATTCGAATTATATGAATTCATTCGAATTACATGAGTTAATTCGAATTATATGAGTTAATTCGAATTATATGAGTTGTTGTGAATTATATGAGTTCTTGTGAATTATATAAGTTAATTCGAATTATATGAGTTCATTCGAATTATAGAAATCCATTCTAATTATATGAATCCATTCGAATTATATGAGTTAATTCGAATTATATGAATTCATTCGAATTATATGAGTTCTTGTGAATTATATGAGTTACTTCGAATTATAGGAATCCGTTCAAATTATATGAATCCATCCGAATTATATGAGTTAATTCGAATTATATGAATTCATTCGAATTATAGGAATTCATTCGAATTACATGAGTTAATTCGAATTATATGAGTTCTTTTCAGTTACATGAGTTCATTCGAATTATATGAAGTCAATAATTAGAATTGTTTGAACTTATTCGAATTTTAGGCAAGTTGCACTAAAATTGTACGTACTTTACACTCAATTTTTGCACTCAACTTGTACGTAATTTAGAGTCAATTTTCACTCAACTTGTACATATTACAGTAAATTTGCACTGAACTTGTACAAATTACAGTAAATCTGGACTCAACTTGTACGTAATTTATATTCAATTTTCACTGAAATTGTACTCCATTTGCACTCGAATTGTACTCGCTTGTCTCGAAATTACACTTAAATGCTACTTAAAAATTGCTCTCAAACTCCACTTAAATCCTACTTAAACCTCTCCTTTCGCTATATTCTCTCATATTGTCTAATACACCGTTCAGCACAAAACCATACACAACAAAATATTTCCTTAAACAAGCTACCTAAAAAAAAACAATTAACAAGCCCGGCTGTCATTCGAGTCCAAACCTCTACTCGACCGAGTCATTAAAGAAAATTGAATGTCGAAGATTATCGCCGGTTTCCCTTGAACAGAGCAATCCGGCAGAAGAAAAAGCCATAACTCCGCAC
>NW_027587627.1:0-1236 GCF_028453695.1 Augochlora pura
AATGGCAGAAATTCTAAATGACCATAAAGACTATATACATATATATACCGACGGCTCCAAATCGGAATCTGGATACTGGATATGCAGTAGTAACACCGGAATCAATAGTTAGAATCAAGCTTTCCAACGCAACATCAGTACTCTCAGCCGAACTAATGGGTATAAACCATGCCTTTAAAATAGCACACGAAAAATCCTATCAACATACTGCCGTACTCGCTGATTCCTACAGTGTAATGACCAGTACACTACCCAGGAGGGATCAAGTAGCGATTATCCGCATCCGAATTGGCCATTCCAGATACACAAACTCATATCTGCTAACTAAAGAACCATCCCCCCCTATGTGAAGAATGCAACACCCAAATGACAACGGATCACCTAATCTTAAACTGCCGAAAATACAATTATATGCGCACCAATCACAAACTAAACCACTGCTCAAGGACAACATAAACAGCAACAAAATCAAGGACCTATTAAAATTCCTGAGAGATACAGGCTTAATAAACAAAATAGGAGGTCGCTAATAGCTTTGCAGCTGATGCGACGTAAAACCACTAAGAAAAAAAAAATACTTTCACAAACAGTTGCAAACAAGATATTAACTCTGTGCACGTGAAGCACGCGTTAATGTATTCACTAGATTGCAGATGTTTATGCATTCAAATTGTCGAAGTGAATTATAAGAAACTTAAGCTAGATAAAAATGTTTTTGATCATTCTAATAAGTTGGAAATAATGTGACAATAAAATTTTTTTAAGTTTTTACAGTTTCAAATTAATTCATTTTCTTCATGATGCATAATATCTGCAGGCTACTAATTACTATGCTGCTAAAATAAAAATTGTTTAACGTTATTTCGACAAAGTAAAGTTAAAGAGAAATTGACTTCTTTTTCCAGTATTAAAGGCAAAGTGATAATATGATTAAATTATTTTAATGTCCATACTGTTTTGTATTCTTTCTAATTATTTTTGTCAAAAATAAATAAAAGAAACAGTCTAGTAATTACAATAAACTTAGAAGATATAATAATTATTCTCATGAATAATTTATATTTTTCCATTTGAGATATCAGTCGTTATACTTGCATTTTAAATTACCATTTTTATTGTTTCGGTATTTATTACTATTCGATCGTTGTTCTAACTTAAATGTGTTTATCGAATTAGTTTCTGTGAAATTGTTCATAAAGCCTGTTAGGTTTTATCAAATTAAACATCTAATTTTTT